>NC_064616.1:42187575-42490606 GCF_023898315.1 Schistocerca nitens
CATACTAAGCACAGAAACCTCTCTGCTTTTAGAAAGCGTAGCTACCTGTTCCGACGTTGGTCCTACTGTTCTCTAGCAGAAAGGCTTGTCTGCTACCATCCAGCATGCAACTACAAATACATTTGTTCATTCATCCTCTCACACAGAAGGGAAGGGGGATTACAGTATTTTATCATATACAGTATATAAAAGAAAGCGGATGTAGGTTCCGTATGAGACTGTGTGACATGAATTACATATAAACTGTGTTTTAAAGTGTAGTAGTGTGACAGATCGTTCTTGTTTATGTGTAAAAGTAACACGTTCCACTACTCAGTCTCCTCCCAGATAGTCAGAAACGCCACAGTAAATTTAGAAGAGGAATTTATGCCGTAAATGACAACAGATTTAAGAAATTTACATGAAAGGAATCCAACAGAGACCTTTCAACTGCTTGCACCACGCTTGTTCGCCCTATTCTGGAGTATTCCTGTGCGGTGTGGGATCCGCATTAGGTGAGACTGACGAATGACATCGAAAAAATTCAGAGAAGGGGAACTCGTTTTGTACTATCGCGAAGTTGGGGAGATAGTGCCACAGACATGATACGTGAATTGAAGTGGCACTCATGATAAAAAAGGCGTTTTTCGTTGTGACGGGATCTCCTCATGATATTTCAATTACGTTTTCTCCTCCGCTTGCGAAAACATTCTTTTGGCACCAACATACATAGGGAGAAATGATCATCACGATAAAATAAGAGAAGTCAGGACTCACACAGAAAAATTTAAGTGCTCGTTTCTCCCGCGCGCCGTTCGAGAGTGGAACTGTAGAGAGACAGACAACTTGAAGATGGTTCATTGACTCCTCTGCCAGGCACTTTATTGTGAACAGCAGAGTAATCACGTAGATGTAGATGCAGATGACCTGACGGACGGGGCCCTTTGAGCATTGCGGAGGGCGGCTAAAAAAAAAAAAAAAAGCGTGAAATCAGCGGAATGAATTACTCGTGAATTCCAAAGTGCTACTAGCAGGCAAGATAGCAAAACGACTACTCGTAAGTAGTCTAAATGAATGAGGTACAATGATCGAGCAGCTACTCATGAGCCACACATTTCTGTAATCAATGCGTAGTTGGTGTAAAGAACGATCTCAATGGACAATGGATGAATGAAAACGAGTGATTTGGAGTGATGAATCCTGTGGCAGTACAATGGACGGGTTTGGGTTTGGCCAATTCTTGGAGATTTTTACCTGGCGTTATGTGTAGCCCCGACAGTGAAGTACGCAGGAGGTGATGTTACAGTATGGAGGTGTTTTTCATGGTTAGGGTGTGGTTCCTTTATCGCGCTTAAGAAGATATTACATGCAGAAGGAAAAGAACACGTTCTGCCGCTCTGTGTACTGCATGCAGTAGAGGAACAGTTCGAAGACGGTGCTTGTTTGTATTAGCAAGACACTGTGCATTCTGCCATACAGCAGCGTCTGTGGGGCAATGGTTTATAGAAAATAACATTCCTGAAGTGGACTGGCGTATACTGAACTTCGGCAGCAAAGTAATAATTAAAAAAAAATTATTGTTCCACGATTTAGCAATCTATATTTCAATGGCTTTAGAATAAGAAACCACTGAAGACGGCGAGTTCTAGATGAAACTAATTTGGGGCGAATAAACAAAGCGTTTACACCGAGGCGTCTGCAGTGCCCATATAGCAATGCAGTTCAGTATTCTTCCTTGTGGCGACCTTTAGCTTCCAGCCTAATAAATAACATTCTCTAGAACATTTTAGCGGAATGAAACGACTGCAAAGAACTTTAGCAGCAGGAAGGCGTTATTTACGATTGCGAGGCACTGTTCGTAGAGTTAGCTTTGCTGGCGATAAGTAGGCTCGGAGGAGCTCAGTTTGTCAAGCAGTGAGTCACGGTATGGAGAACGCAGATCGGCTGCTGCTCGGCCTTGCGTAGGCCACGCATTCCCTCAGAATAGCAGCTATGCCGAAACAGCTGGACATCGCAGCGCAGGCGGCGTGGGCGCTGGCACACGGCCGCGCCCCACAAAACTCGCGCCTCGCAAATCCCGGAATTACGTTTTCCGAGAAGCCGGTGGCAGCTAATCAAAACCGACAAGGGCGCTGGGTCACCTGCCTTTATTTCATCTCGTCACGTTTATTTTGTTAGCGTGAGTACCGTCGACAGCGATTTTGGTAAACTACGGAAAACGTAACTGGAAATAGCCGTACCCCGATTGGAAAAGCCGTTCTGTCGGAGTACAAATACACTGCCGCAGCCTGTACGCCGTGTGACTCGGCACCAGAGATGTTCTTGCTGGGCTTCCACACATTCGTGGTTCTACTACATACGAGGGCGTGCAGAAAAGTAGCGTCTCCGAATTTTTTATGTGAAAACTTTTTTAAACAAAACGAACGTTATTAACATTCCAGATCTTCATTTCTACATACTTGTAGCCCTCTGCCGCTAGAAGGCTCCGAACTGTAGTGTGTAACACGGCGCTGTGGAACACAACTATGTCGTTGTGTGAGAAACAGTGTGCTGTTATCGAATTCGAAGAGTTCGTCACACATGGAGTACCCTCTCCTTCAGCATGACAACTGCAAAGCTGTGACATCTGCAACAATCCGACGCCTTGGTTTCACTGTTTCATCCTCCACACAGTCCCGACTTGGCCTCTTCCAATTTCTATCTATTTTCAAAACTTAAAGACCACCTTCGAGGACTTCATTTTGATGGTGATGAAACTTTACAATCAGAGGCAAGGTTGTGGCTCCGTCAACAATGTCAACAATTCTACAGAGACGGTATCAACAAATTGGTCTCTCGTTGGGAGAAATCCATTCGTGGCCAGGGTGACTATGTAGAGAAATAAACACTTAGACGTGAAGAGTAAAGATGTAGAATGTTAATAACGTTTGTTTTATTTAAAAATCTTTAAGAGATTACACATAAAAAGTTCGAGGGTATTATTTTTCAGCTCGCCTTTGTATATACTCCGCAAACCACTCTATACTGCGTGGCAGAGGTTACATTCTACCACTATTGTCGATTTTCTTTGCTATTCCATTCGCATTTTGAGCAAAGGAACAATTACTGTCTGTGTGACTCTGTACGAGCCAAATTCACTTATGTTTAGTGTCCGACAGGTGGACTATTTCTGGCCGAAGCCGATTAATGGGCTATCGCCCTAACCTTCGCCCGAAGCCGAAGATTTAATAGCCCCAAGCAACTTCGTACAAGATTGGAAAAATGTGAATAAAATAATGATCTTTTAAAGAATAATATAAATAATTTAACGAAATGATTAAAATTATATTGCAACCTGTCAGAAATAACAGTTTGAAATAAAGTCAATTATAATATTTATTTACTTAAAAAAGTACTTGAACAATTACAGTTGGAGAAACATATAATAATGGCAAATTAATATTAAATTTCCATTAGCGTTTTGATATCCATCAATGAAAAAGAATTAATGATCGAAGTTAAGCAGTCTTATGTTCTAAGGTAAAAATAATAATTTATCCACATTTTCACCAATCAAGTTAGGTAGCCTGTCCCCACGTATCTGTCCCGTTGCGCTGAACAATTGTTCACTAGGAACACTAGTAGGAGGAGCACATAAATATATAAATAAAAAAATATATAAATAAATATTTAAGAACAATTGAGCCTAGATAAGTATATAGACTAGAAGCCCAATATTCATAAATGTCAGCATTCCTCAGCAGCAAAGGTTCTTTTAAAAATCATGTTAGAAGTTCTTCAAGAGGAGGATAGTGATGTTTCTAATCCAACTCGTTGCCATTTGTAACAGGTAATGTAAGTTTAGCATGTAAAGCCCTTAAATCGTCATCATTTTTTGAGGATGCATTTACGATATCTGCATCTGACGTTGAAGAGGAAGCTCTAGACTCATCGACTACGTCCAACGAGCTAGTTGACTTGACCGGGCTTCATCATTCTGTCATGGAAAAGATAATATTTCAGGCTTCGTGTTTTCCGTTTCATCGCTAGTCAAATACTTCGTTTTAAAACGGCGTTCTATTAAAGTTGCGATCAATAATTGCGGAGTGTTTCTTGCGTTAGAAAGGTCCTGTTAACACACACGCACAACTGGGTTCAAGATGGTTCAAATGGCTCTGAGCACTATGGGACTTAACATCGAAGGTCATTAGTCCCCTAGAACTTAGAACTACTTAAACCCAACTAAGCTAAGGACATCTCATACATCCATGCCCGAGGCAGGATTCGAATCTGCGACCGTAGCGGTCGCGCGGTTCCAGACTGAAGCGCCTAGAACCGCTCGGACACACAGGCCGGCGCACAACTGGGTCTTGAGCTGTTTTACATATTCAGGATCTTCATCTGTTGTGGTCAGTTTTGTATTAAGCATGACGATCAATGGTATTATTAAAGATACTAATGAAGAGTCGCTTGAAATATTAAGCGTTGCTTGATGAAAGCACTTTAAGTTCTATTATACAGTGGTTTATTTGTACACATTCTTCTGTAGTTGTGACTATTATCCCACCGCGTTCTATTATCCATAAATTAATAGCGGTTTTTTCTCCAACGAGTCTTTCCAACATTAAATAAGGGCTCTTTAGCGGGTTTCGACATCAAGAATCGGAAGTGTGTTTGGGTAAGTCGCATGTTTCTTGAAACTTGTTTAAATATCGGGTAACTTGTTCACTTCTTTTAAAATGTCCTACAATATTGCGACATCTTTTTATTATATCCATTACAGCAATGTCTTTGAATATAACATCATGAATAACTAGTGCAGCGTATGGTCTAGGCGCCATGTCACGGATTGTGCGGCCCTTCCCGCCGGAGGTTCGAGTCCTCCCTCGGGCATGGTTGTGTGTGTTGTTCTTAGCATAAGGTAGTTTAATTTAGTGTGCAAGTGCAGTTTGTTCACTTGGGAATCCACACTCACACACACATCTCGTATAGGCTACGCATCCAATATAAGCAAATTTTCCTCAACGCACGGCTGCTTGCATATTAAAAGCATTGTCGCAGATACCCATGTGGATTCTATTTGTTAAACTGAATTCGGTAACAATTTTGTTAAGTTTCTCTGAAATATGCTGCCCTGTGTGATGTTGTTCCAAGACACTGGCTGGCAGTATAATTTTTTCCCTTTTCGGGCTCTTAATGAAGTGGTTGTGCAACTCAGCAATGAGCTATTAGTATAAATGCTCGTGCTCATCTCACCCACATTTACCTACGGGATTCGAACCCGCAACACCTCCGGTTAGTAGTTCGGAACGTGAACCACTAGACGAGAGAGGCACGAATATGGACTTTTGATTAATTAAAAAAATAATCCTTGCACGTATAAGGGTACGGTCAAACTGCAACCGACATCGGTCGTCAGTTTATTTTCGACAGACATCGACCGATATCACAATGCTTCCGACCGTACTGTTCGATTACACAGATTTCCGTATGTTCGCTTCCCATCAGTGAATATGGTCTACGAAATGGACACTCCACAACCATTCTTAGCAAGTTTTACACCAAAATACAGATTAATAAATGCAGAGAAGGCGAAGTTATTCAACTAGAACAAAAATCAGGAAATCTTGTCGCTGTATCAACTTCTCTGAAATTACACATTTCTTGGGGATTTGAAAAAGTTAATTTATTATTATTACTAATATCATTTTTTTATTATGGTTACTTTTCCGCACTGCCTGCATGTCTTGCGAACTTATTGTTCGTCCTAAAATTCTCACAAACAGCAGCCAACGATGTTGAAACAAAATACATATTTTATTTAAAAATAAAACATGTGAGGAGAAAAAATACGCCATTTCACATACTGCTCAAACGATCTGACTGAACAAACAGGTGTAACATACGAGCGTCTACCGTCTTTAACGCATAAGTATGTGAAAATGAAGAAGAACAGAACTTCGTATTTTGGTTCTTCGAATATATAGAGCAGTAGAATACTTGTTAGATACAAGCCCTCTTCTAACGAAATAAATGCTCTTTGATTTACAATTGACAAGTTTTTTTCGTTACTTTGCAGATGTCTTGTCGTATAAGGACTTTAAACTCTTCATTCTTAAAGAGAGCAATAACGTAAGATCCTAATCTTCCAATACACAAATGTAAAAGGATACAAGAAGCATATTTTGAGCAGCTCATACATAATAACGCATTTATTTTCAGGAATTAAATAGCATATGGTGCCTACTGACGACTGCAGAAGAGTGATGAACATATGTCGTAATAAATCGAAAATTATCGTTCCAAAAAGCGGTGCAAATCCTTCTTTAGTATCATGGCCAGCAGAAGACATTCATATCATTGACCTTAAGTTGAAAGACCCCTAACTAAGGAAGAGTAAATAAAAAATGAGTAATTGCGTAGTCCCTGTGCCTCAGTGCGTGCCCCTCTGCAAGCGATATATCTCGAAGACCTGTGAATATCGATTACGAACAACGAGCGCCGGCCGCGCGGAAAGTCATAGCATTTAGAATACTGATATGTGTACCTCCTGGCAGAATTAGGCAGAGTCCTTTTTGAGATTAGTTTAATTGAAAATTTAAAAAAAATGTCGCCCAAAGTACTTGCATAATCTAACCTTATCCCGGTGCGAGAAACGAGCTCCAGCCTTGTGAAAAGATTAAACTTGGTACTTTTAGAGATTTATTTTTAAAAAATTCCGAAAAGAAGACGTACAAATTTTTACAAATATTCTTTATTTCTTTGCCATTGTTGTCGGTAACAAGCGAATGTGATTCGTGTTGAAACAATCGAAATACACATGTTCAACTTCGAGATGTATCGCACGCTTATAAACCTAACGAATATACTTAGTAAAGTTTTTCTAGTTCCCTGCTGAGATGATACGATACCAGGGTTAGCGAAAACAATGGCCTCTGCGTAACAAGAGAGTGGCTTTCTCGCAGTATTGCCAACATACGCGCCATTTGCGCTTCAAAGTCCTCGCTTGCTGTCGTGTAAACAGCACGAAAGTATATATTTATATATAAAATGTTTCGTGAAAGTATTCACCGTAAGATGTGGTGCATATTTATATCAATAAATATGAAATATAGAAAAAAGTAAATCCATCTGAGACACAATTATTCAATGAGTGAGACACTGAAAACTTTGCTAATTATTGTTTTAATACTCAGAACGGATATAATCAATAACAAGTCAGTCACAATCACTACATGTCCACTGTGCCCTGAACGTTTGTTCATTATAGTGTCGCACACTGCAAGTCGCTTTCATTGGCAGCAGTGCCTAAAGCTACGGAACATTTCGGATTCTGCCGACGAGCTCCGAGAAGAACTGAGGGAGCTCAGGGAACCAGAAAAACTTTACAAGGTATAGTGACACTTGTCTCTAAGACCACAACATTAAGAACAGATATTAAAAAATAAATAACGCTTGAAGTACTATCGAGAAGTAAATAGCTTACTAAATATTGTAAAACAATACCTACGTTTTTTATGTGCTTTTCCCAAACTCAGTCTTCTCTTCTTCTCGGTCAGATATTAATTTTCGCATCGTGTGATAAAACACCAAATTAGATAAATTAATTCGCGTACGAACTTGTATTTACTGGCGATGGCGGCCGACCGGCCCAACACAAAGTACTACTGACGCGCGAAGTATGTGAAAACTTCGCGACTGTTGAAGTTTAATTATCGAGTATCCACCGCACATGCGCAGTTCTAACCGTTAGTTCAATTTCTGCGCTAACTAAAAACCTTCGGCTTTTGCCGAAACTTCGGCATACTTTGACCGATGCAGAAGGTTTGGCCAAAGGTGGGATTTTTGGCCGAATGTGGCTGAAGCCGAAGACGAAGCCGAGTATTCGGTCGGACGCTACTTATGTTATTCACACGATTCCTACGCGATATATACGTAGGTCGCAGCGTAATGATCACACCTTTTTCTTCCAATACAAGTTCTCTAAATTTACCCAACAGAGTTTAGCGAAAACTACGTAGTCTTTCTTCCAAGGATCCCCTTTTACGTTCCCCGAGCGTTTCTGTTACACTTTCTTATGGGTTATACGGAGCTATTACGATCCTAGCAGCGCCTCTTTGAATTCTTTCGATGACTTTTCTCATGTCTGCTTGGCAAGGTCTCTCAAGAATGGAACAAAACGTTAGAATTGCTCCCACTCTCCTATTGTATGCGATAGCATAGAGACATTATATTTTCCCAGACACCTTCCAACGAAAACGCCTTTCATTCGCATTCTCTAACACTGGTTTTGCACGGTGGGCTCATTTTCTAACGCTTTTTAGTATTACCTCTAAGTGCTTATACGAAATGACATGCTGAAAATATTCACCATTAGTCATGATTTCAGACGTTGTACTGCTCTTTCTTTCTTATGAACATTACCTTACACATATCTGTAACATGTTTCCTCTTGTAGAGTCTTCCTACATTCTTTATAAGTAGGAAAAGGCTGCACTAGTTACTTATAGCAGCTGTCACTTATTACTTACGATAAGCAAGTAAAGCGCGAACAGCTACTAGTTTATGGAGTTCCTATTTTTATTTAATCCATGACCTGTTCCAGTACTTACATCATCAGAAACCTACCAGCACGCCGTGTACAGTGAGAGACATGTCGTCTACTGCTTCATTATGTGATAAACACTTGTAAATCGACGGACAAAAATGGAATTAATTCATTGCTTTACGCTATACAGTGTTACCCGAAGTCCCCGACAAAATTTCGGCAATTGTAGAGGGATATTTTCTGTGTGTTTTGGTGTAAGAGGCGCGTGGTCTCCTGAGGACTGTTGCAGAGTATTTGCATGTCGTTTGATATCTTATCACCATCTAGATTTGTATCTATACTGTAGTGAAAATGTTTGCACAAAAGTGAAAATGTCGACTGTAAGGGCTGTCTGTCTTGTTTCATTCACTCTCGGTGCTTGTTGTTGACAACGGTAATGCCCTCTCTGCTCTTCGACCTCAGGCTGTCATTCAGTACTGCACGGTTACGTCTAGGGTTGTTTCCCATGCAGTGTTAGTTGTACGTTAACAGCGACACGTGCAGGGGTACAAAAAAATATGGAAACACCAAAGACGCAAGACATTACGATGCCTAATACAGTGTAGGGAAACCATTGGCATTCATAACAGCTTCCAGTCGTCTCGGAATGAATAAATAACAGAACCAGTAAATTTTTCAAGGGTTTGTTATACCATTCCTCCTGAAAATCTTTGACAAATTAAGGTGACGATAACGGACGTGGATGGCGATCACGTACCTTACTCTTCAAAGCAGACCACAAACGTTCAATAATGTTGAAATCTGGCAATTGTGCCGGCCGAAGTGTCCGAGCGGTTCTAGACACTACAGTCCGGAACCGCGCGACCGCTACGGTCGCAGGTTCGAATCATGTCTCGGGCATGGATATGTATGATGTCCTTAGGTTGGTTAGGTTTAAGTAGTTCTAAGTTCTAGGAGACTGATGACCACAGCAGTTAAGTCCCATAGTGCTCAGAGCCATTTGAACCATTTTTTTTCTGGCGACTGTAGTGGCCAGAGGAGGTGCAACAATTCATCCTCGAGCTCACAAAGCCAGTACTGCTGTGTGAACAGTGGCCCTGTTGTGTCTGAAAACAGCATCAGCATTGGGGAACCAACATTGTACCATGGGATGGACCTGCTCATTCAAAATCGTTACATAATTCTTGGGAGTAATGCGAAGGTGCAGAGTCACCGCGGGGTCCTTAGAATACCACGATATGGTTGCCCGAATCTCGCTATGTTTCACTATTGGCAGAAATTAGGCTGCATCGTCTGCTAGGGACGGCGGACACAAGATTTAAAGTCGGCCATAAATTGAAAACGGTGAGAAACAGGACTCGTCCGAACAAATGAATTCCTTCCATTGCCCCGTTCTCCAGGCTTCATGACTTCGGCACCACATTTTCCTGCTACGTCACTGATGAGTGGTTTTGGAATTTCTGTCCGCCCTGCATTTCCCTGCTTGCCACCGTTCCGTCGTGTTGTTTTGGTGCTGACCGAGTTCGGAAATGCGACATTTATTCCTCCACTGAGTTTTGCTGCTGTTATACCCTTATTTTTCGTTATAATCCTGTACAATGATTGTCTGTCACGATCACTCAACCAACACTTCCGTCCACGCTGTGACTTAGCGGAAGATGTTTTTCACCTTTTCCTGTATGCGGTGTGAGTCTTCGACACGGTGCCTCTAGAAAAACAGAACAAAAAAATGGTTCAAATGGCTCTGAGCACTATGGGACTTAACTTTTGAGGTCATCAGTCCCCTAGAACTAAGAACTACTTAAACCTAACTAACCTAAGGACATCACACACATTCATGCCCGAGGCAGGATTCGAACCTGCGACCGCAGCGATCGCGCGGTTCCAGACTGTAGCGCCTAGAACCGCTCGGACACCCCGGCCGGCGAAACACAGAACACTTCCGCCTCCTTGTTTACGGAAGCAGCCCACCATACGACCACCAACAATTTGCATACGTTCGAATCCTCTTATTTTCGACATAATGCACTCACAACTACCACGACTGAGAATTGCAACGTATTGAGGTGAACCCACAGGTGCTGTTCGTGGTCAAATACAACAGCGCTACCTGCAGGCCTGGCTAGCATCTGTAATTATGTTCAAGCAAGCATTCCTCGCGCTGCTTTCATATTCTTTTCCGGCCCCTGTAATAGCGTGGAGTACTGATGAAGAGTTGGCCTATGTGCACCTCGTGTGTTGGCTCAATAAATTAAACGAAAGAGCGCTGTGTTCGTGTTTCGTCTGTGGGTTCTTATATTTTTCTCTGTATTGTATTTTATCTCTTGGAGATTACATAACACAGACCTTTTCACTATAGTGAAGGTATTTACGTAGAAAAAACGAACGAACTAAATAAATCATAATTAAATTATTACTCTGTAACGAGCCACCGTAGACCTCGCATATATTACACCAAAATATTCAGAAAATATCCCTAAACAAACTCCGAGATTTTCCGAGGAGTTGGGTTTCATCTTGTAAATGCGAAGTTACTATTTGCGAGATAATTAAAGATAACGGGAACAGTCGACTAACGTGTTCTTCACCTTTGACTGTGTAGTCCGCCTTTTGGGGCTCAGGTCTTATGCGCAAGACAATTTAGGGCGAAATGTAAGGGAAAGCAACAGCTTTGCACACTATACTAACGTATGTCATATGAGAGAATTTTGCACTTCTTTCCCGGGGGAGACTTATGCTTTACAGTAATTTACAATACATAACTACAAGCGTCGTTTTTGGTATCATAACAGTTGTTCCATCTACGCCAATAATATCTGCCTTTCAGCAGCAACTATATTTCATCAAAATGAAGTTTCACTCTGAATCGGAGTGTGCGTTGTTTTGAAACTTCCTGGCCGATGAAAACTGTGTACCGGACCGGAACTCCAATCTGCTACTCTTAAAAAATATGTGTGAAATCCTATGGGATTTAGCTGCTAAGGTCATCAGTCCCTAAGCTTACACACTACTTAACCTAAATTATCCTAAGGACAAACACACACACCCATGCCCAAGGGAGAACTCGAACCTCCGCCGGGACCAGCCGCACAGTCCATGACTAATCTGCTACTCTGGCCGGTGTTCCACTGACTTAGTTATCTTTATTTATCTCTATCGTCTCTTAGCGTCTTTCTGCTGGTAGATACTGGTAGATCAGTTATGTGCGGACGCTGCATGACGTCTTCTCAGTGTCTGTCGATGGGGACTTTACTCAGTTTGTAATTACAGAGCCGGCCGGCGTGGCCGAGCGGCGAGCGGTTCTAGGCGCTTCAGTCTGGCACCGCGCGACCACTACGGTCGCAGGTTCGAATCCTGCCTCGGGCATGGATGTGTGTGATGTCCTTAGGTAAGTTAGGTCTAACTAGTTCTAAGTTCTAAGGGACTGATGACCTCAGATGTTCAACTGTTGCTGAAACTAAGTTTTGGCACATGTACTTAAAGAAAATGTACGGTGGAGAGAAAAGTATTGTACCTGAATAAGAATTGGAGTAGGGTGTGTTAAGAAATTTATTTTCTGATTGTTCTGTTTCTAGTGATGACAAAGCTGGTGGTTTATATGGGATTGCTAATCTTATGTGTTCTAAACATGCACATTCTGGAGCTTATGGTAATGAAAGTAGGGGGGCTTGTCCTGATTATATTTTGTTGGAAGTGGGTGACACTCAAGAAAGGGGTGACAACACAAATGATTCTGTTGAAAATACAGTAATTGAAACAACAGATTTAAGCGAGCTGGGCAGAATGATGTATTTAGAAATATTCAGTAATAACCATACCAGTCATTCAGTGCAAAAAAGCCAACTAATCCCAAATGACGTAAGCGACATTGTAGCCAACCAGGACATAAGTATTCAACATACTGATATTGACAGTAGAATTAAGGAACATTTTAGAAACTGTAGTGAGGTTGCTACAGATAATACATCGGTCAGTCAATATGTGAATGATCCTCAACCAGATGTGAACAGTCAGTTAAATACTTACACCAATCCTACCTTCAATTGTGAATCGAATCAATCAAGTGAAGATGTTAGCAACATAGAGATACCTGTTCATCCTACAAAAATGTCCAACAGTAGTGTAAACCAGTTACATGAATTAGACTTTAATGAGGTTGAGAATGATTTATTGAGGGAAGATAATGTTCCAGAACAATGTACGTTTATGGGTAGCCCATATACAAGGTGAGTCACCTAACATTACCGCTGGATATATTTCGTAAACCACATCAAATACTGACGAATCGATTCCACAGACCGAACGTGAGGAGAGGGGCTAGTGTGATTGGTTAATACAAACCATACAAAAATGCACGGAAGTATGTTTTTTAACACAAACCTACGTTTTTTTAAATGTAACCCCGTTAGTTTTGTTAGCACATCTGAACATGTAAACAAATACGTAATCATTGCCGTTTGTTGCATTGTAAAATGTTAATTACATCCGGAGATATTGTAACCTAAAGTTGACGCTTGAGTACCACTCCTCCGCTGTTCGATCGTGTGTATCGGAGAGCACCGAATTACGTAGGGATCCAAAGGGAACGGTGATGGACCTTAGGTACAGAAGAAACTGGAACAGCACATTACGTCCACATGCTAACACCTTTTTATTGGTCTTTTTCACTGACGCACATGTACATTACCATGAGGGGTTCAAAAATGGTTCAAATGGCTCTGAGCACTATGGGACTCAACTGCTGAGGTCATTAGTCCCCTAGAACTTAGAACTACTTAAACCTAACTAACCTAAGGACATCACACACATCCATGCCCGAGGCATGATTCGAACCTGCGACCGTAGCGGTCGCGCGGCTCCGGACTGAGCGCCTAGAACCGCTAGACAACCGCGGCCGGCAGAAACCATGAGGGGTGAGGTACACGTACACACGTGGTTTCCGTTTTCAATTACGGAGTGGAATAGAGTGTGTCCCGACATGTCAGGCCAATAGATGTTCAATGTGGTGGCCATCATTTGCTGCACACAATTGCAATCTCTGGCGTAATGAATGTCGTACATGCCGCAGGACATCTGGTGTAATGTCGCCGCAGGCTGCCACAATACGTTGTTTCATATCCTCTGGGGTTGTAGGCACATCACGGTACACATTCTCCTTTAACGTATCCCACAGAAAGAAGTCCAGAGGTGTAAGATCAGGAGAACGGGATGGCCAGTTTATGCGTCCTCCACGTCCTATGAAACGCCCGTCGAACATCCTGTCAAGGGTCAGCCTAGTGTTAATTGCGGAATGTGCAGGTGCACCATCATGCTGATACCACATACGTCGACGTGTTTCCAGTGGGACATTTTCGAGCAACGTTGGCAGATCATTCTGTAGAAACGCGATGTATGTTGCAGCTGTTTTGGCCCCTGCAATGAAGTGAGGACCAATGAGGTGGTTGCCAATGATTCCGCACCATACATTTACAGTCCACAGTCGCTGTCGCTCCACCTGTCTGAGCCAGCGAGGATTGTCCACGGACCAGTAATGCATGTTCCGTAGATTCACTGCCCCGTGGTTTGTGAAATCCGCTTCATCGGTAAACAGGTAGAACTGCAAAGCATTCTCTGTTAATGCCCATTGACAGAATTGCACTCGATGATTAAAGTCATCACCATGTAATTGCTGATGTAACGACACACGAAACGGGTGAAAGCGGTGACGATGCAGTATGCGCATGACACTACTTTGACTCAGTCCACCGGCTCTCGCTATGTCCCGTGTACTCATGTGTGGGTTCATGGCAACAGCAGCTAACACACCAACTGCACCCGCTTCTCCTGTGACCTACGGGGTAGGTGGTAAATGTTTGCCACTTCTCCGCGACGTGACCCAAGACGGTGCCATATGGTTGGAAAGCGGCAATGACCACATCCTGAGGCACCTCGAACGGGAGCTCAAACACCTGCAATGTCCGGAGACCGAATCCAGCATAGGCGACTGTCACAGCACCCATATGTAAATCAGAGTGTTTAAATTTCAGTTCGGTGGCATGACGGTGAATGATGTCATTGCAAAGTTCCTCCGTCGACATCTTGATGTAGACAACACTTCCAGTGATGGAAAAATGTATGCCTAGTACGTCCTGGGGGTTCAAACGTAGATCCTCACGTATAAACTGTTGGACTTCGAATGCTCTGGGTCTTGGATGTTCGGCCTGAAACGTTACTTTGATGCCCGAGGCATGATTCGAACCTGCGACCGTAGCGGTCGCGCGGCTCCGGACTGAGCGCCTAGAACCGCTAGACAACCGCGGCCGGCAGAAACCATGAGGGGTGAGGTACACGTACACACGTGGTTTCCGTTTTCAATTACGGAGTGGAATAGAGTGTGTCCCGACATGTCAGGCCAATAGATGTTCAATGTGGTGGCCATCATTTGCTGCACACAATTGCAATCTCTGGCGTAATGAATGTCGTACATGCCGCAGGACATCTGGTGTAATGTCGCCGCAGGCTGCCACAATACGTTGTTTCATATCCTCTGGGGTTGTAGGCACATCACGGTACACATTCTCCTTTAACGTACCCCACGGAAAGAAGTCCAGAGGTGTAAGATCAGGAGAACGGGATGGCCAATTTATGCGTCCTCCACGTCCTATGAAACGCCCGTCGAACATCCTGTCAAGGGTCAGCCTAGTGTTAATTGCGGAATGTGCAGGTGCACCATCATGCTGATACCACATACGTCGACGTGTTTCCAGTGGGACATTTTCGAGCAACGTTGGCAGATCATTCTGTAGAAACGCGATGTATGTTGCAGCTGTTTTGGCCCCTGCAATGAAGTGAGGACCAATGAGGTGGTTGCCAATGATTCCGCACCATACATTTACAGTCCACAGTCGCTGTCGCTCCACCTGTCTGAGCCAGCGAGGATTGTCCACGGACCAGTAATGCATGTTCCGTAGATTCACTGCCCCGTGGTTTGTGAAATCCGCTTCATCGGTAAACAGGTAGAACTGCAAAGCATTCTCTGTTAATGCCCATTGACAGAATTGCACTCGATGATTAAAGTCATCACCATGTAATTGCTGATGTAACGACACACGAAACGGGTGAAAGCGGTGACGATGCAGTATGCGCATGACACTACTTTGACTCAGTCCACCGGCTCTCGCTATGTCCCGTGTACTCATGTGTGGGTTCATGGCAACAGCAGCTAACACACCAACTGCACCCGCTTCTCCTGTGACCTACGGGGTAGGTGGTAAATGTTTGCCACTTCTCCGCGACGTGACCCAAGACGGTGCCATATGGTTGGAAAGCGGCAATGACCACATCCTGAGGCACCTCGAACGGGAGCTCAAACACCTGCAATGTCCGGAGACCGAATCCAGCATAGGCGACTGTCACAGCACCCATATGTAAATCAGAGTGTTTAAATTTCAGTTCGGTGGCATGACGGTGAATGATGTCATTGCAAAGTTCCTCCGTCGACATCTTGATGTAGACAACACTTCCAGTGATGGAAAAATGTATGCCTAGTACGTCCTGGGGGTTCAAACGTAGATCCTCACGTATAAACTGTTGGACTTCGAATGCTCTGGGTCTTGGATGTTCGGCCTGAAACGTTACTTTGATGCCCGAGGCATGATTCGAACCTGCGACCGTAGCGGTCGCGCGGCTCCGGACTGAGCGCCTAGAACCGCTAGACAACCGCGGCCGGCAGAAACCATGAGGGGTGAGGTACACGTACACACGTGGTTTCCGTTTTCAATTACGGAGTGGAATAGAGTGTGTCCCGACATGTCAGGCCAATAGATGTTCAATGTGGTGGCCATCATTTGCTGCACACAATTGCAATCTCTGGCGTAATGAATGTCGTACATGCCGCAGGACATCTGGTGTAATGTCGCCGCAGGCTGCCACAATACGTTGTTTCATATCCTCTGGGGTTGTAGGCACATCACGGTACACATTCTCCTTTAACGTACCCCACGGAAAGAAGTCCAGAGGTGTAAGATCAGGAGAACGGGATGGCCAATTTATGCGTCCTCCACGTCCTATGAAACGCCCGTCGAACATCCTGTCAAGGGTCAGCCTAGTGTTAATTGCGGAATGTGCAGGTGCACCATCATGCTGATACCACATACGTCGACGTGTTTCCAGTGGGACATTTTCGAGCAACGTTGGCAGATCATTCTGTAGAAACGCGATGTATGTTGCAGCTGTTTTGGCCCCTGCAATGAAGTGAGGACCAATGAGGTGGTTGCCAATGATTCCGCACCATACATTTACAGTCCACAGTCGCTGTCGCTCCACCTGTCTGAGCCAGCGAGGATTGTCCACGGACCAGTAATGCATGTTCCGTAGATTCACTGCCCCGTGGTTTGTGAAATCCGCTTCATCGGTAAACAGGTAGAACTGCAAAGCATTCTCTGTTAATGCCCATTGACAGAATTGCACTCGATGATTAAAGTCATCACCATGTAATTGCTGATGTAACGACACACGAAACGGGTGAAAGCGGTGACGACGCAGTATGCGCATGACACTACTTTGACTCAGTCCACCGGCTCTCGCTATGTCCCGTGTACTCATGTGTGGGTTCATGGCAACAGCAGCTAACACACCAACTGCACCCGCTTCTGCTGTGACGGGCCTGTTACGGACCCGTTTGCGTGCTACAACCATACCTGTTGCATACAGTTGGCGGTAGATGTTTTGCAATGTGCGGCGCGTTGGATGCTCTCTGTCCGGGTACCGTTCTGCATACACCCTGCAGGCTTCAGCTGCATTTCGTCGACACTCGCCATAGATGAGTATCATCTCCGCCTTTTCAGAGTTCGAGTACACCATGGTCACAGTTCCTACAACACTACACTATCACAGACGTCTGGTAACACGGTGTACTACAGTTGGTCTGCGTGCGGAGACGAATGCAGAATAACCATAGCAGCAAGCGCTACATGCCGACACTGCGACAGCTAGACCAAACCACAATAGTGCACTACAGCCACACTCGTAAACACGGTCGTCATCGTAAACATGTCCCTGCAGATGCTGCTCGCCAACCGTGGCCCGTGTTTGTTACAACACGCAACTGAACGTCGGAGGTTTCAAGCGTCAACTTTAGGTTACAATATCTCCGGATGTAATTAACATTTTACAATGCAACAAACGGCACTGATTACGTATTTGTTTAAATGTTCAGATGTGCTAACAAAACTAACGTGGCTACATTTAAGAAAACGTAGGTTCGTGTTAAAAAACATACTTCCGTGCATTTTTGTATGGTTTGTATTAACCAATCACACTAGCCCCTCTCCTCACGTTCGGTCTGTGGAATCGATTCGTCAGTATTTGATGTGGTTTACGAAATATATCCAGCGGTAATGTTAGGTGACTCACCTTGTATAGAGATTTCAGTTGGTAACTGGACAGGTTTATCTCTAATTGACACTGGCATTGAAATTTCAATCTTATATGAGAAATTTAGAAACAGAATAAAGAATAATCCTAACTACATAGAGTTTCCTATCTCAGGAGTTAAAATCAAAGGTGCAACTGGTACGTACAGTAAAGTGGTTGATAAACAGGCATTAATTACCTTGCATATAGGAAAAACTGTGTTTAAGCAAGGTTGCCTGATCGTCAGTGATCTCAACGAGGAGATACTCTTGAGAATGGATTGTATCTTAAAGAATAATATATCTTTTGACTGGGTTTATTCGGCCGGCCGCGGTGGTCTCGCGGTTCTAGGCGCGCAGTCCGGAACCGTGCGACTGCTACGGTCGCAGGTTCGAATCCTGCCTCGGGCATGGCTGTGTGTGATGTCCTTAGGTTAGTTAGGTTTAAGTAGTTCTAAGTTCTAGGGGACTGATGACCACAGCAGTTGAGTCCCATAGTGCTCAGAGCCATTTGAACAATTTTTTTTGGGTTTATTCAATGGTTTGATTCATAATTGGCTGTTGTGAGCGTGAAGTTCAATTTTCTGATTATAGTAAGCTGTATCTAAGAAATGGTGATTCCACAACTAACAAAATGTATGGCTATGAGGTAGAAGTAAAGAAAGGAGTTTTAGATTATGATCTTACGGATGTTAATGTTACTGTTGAAGATTTTGGTCATTTGGTTAGTGATAAGGTCAATGAGGGTGATAGGCTTACTGAGTATGAAAAATCTGAACTTGAAAGTGTATTGAGAGAGTTTCAAGATATTTTCAATGAAAAGCCAGGTACGGTTAGGAATTATTAAGCTTCGGCTGAAGCAGCATTAACCCTCCTTCATAAGACCATACTAGGTACCTATATGTAAGAAACAGATTGTGGAGAGGGAAGTCCAAAAGTTGCAAGAGTGGGAACTATTGAGAGAAGCATAAGCCAGTACAACAATACTCTGGTTGTTGTATCCAAAAAAAGATGGTGGAGTCAGGCTTGTACTCGATTCGAGACGTCTAAACAAATATTTGGAAAGGGAAACAGATCACCCAGAGTCAATGGCAGAATTATTAAACAAGTTTTATGGTGCCAGGTAATTTACTTGTGTGGATTGGACATCGGGCTTCCATCAGATCACTCTTGATCTTAGTTCCAGAAAATACACTGCCTTTTCATTATCTGGTCTCTATTGAGATAGCAATGAGATTCAGAAAAGGAGGTATGATACTCAAATTGGGTAAATGTACCGGGTGATCAAAAAGTCAGTATAAATTTGAAAACTGAATAAATCACGGAATAATGTAGATAGAGAGGTACAAATTGACACACATGCTTGGAATGACATGGGGTTTTATTAGAACCAAAAAAATACAAAAGTTCAAAAAATGTCCGACAGATGGCGCTTCATCTGATCAGAATAGCAATAATTAGCATAATAAAGTAAGACAAAGCAAAGATGATGTTCTTTACAGGAAATGCTCAATATGTCCACCACCATTCCTCAACAATAGCTGTAGTCGAGGAATTATGTTGTGAACAGCACTGTAAAGCATGTCCGGAGTTATGGTGAGGCATTGGCGTCGGATGTTGTCTTTCAGCATCCCTAGAGATGTCGGTCGATCACGATACACTTACGACTTCAGGTAACCCCAAAGCCAATAATCGCACGGACTGAGGTCTGGGGACCTGGGAGGCCAAGCATGACGAAAGTGGCGGCTGAGCACATGATCGTGCAAACGACGCGCGCAAGCGATCTTTCACGCGTCTAGCAATATTTTTTGTTTTTTGGTTCTAATAAAACCCCATGTCATTCCAAGCATGTGTGTCAATTTTTACCTCTCTATCTAGATTATTCCGTGGTTTATTAAGTTTTCAAATTTATACTGACTTTTTGATCACCCGGTAGATTGGGTCAAATCTTTGAATTTCTTGGATCACACCATCAGTGAGGAAGGAATTCTACAAGATGCAGATAAAATTAAAGCTTTTCCCAGACCCAGGAATAGAAAGGAATTGAGGTCCTTCTATGTATTATGTAACTTCTACTGTAAATACATAAGATCACAAGTCCTGAATAAACCATGTTTACTTCATTCATTGAAAACGAACACTTGGTGGGAATGATCCACAAAATAACAAAGAGTTTTCGATGAGATCAAAACACAGCTTTGCAATAATACTTGTATGTAGGCCTGATCTTTCTTTACCGTTTTCCCTTATGACAGATAGTTGTGATTGTGGACTTGGTGCCTATATTTTTCAGCAGAAAGTGGTTGATGGTCAGATGGAACGATGTGCTGTAAGTTTTGCGAGCGGGAGTTTACTTAAACACCAAAGGAATTACAGTCACCGAGAAAGAGTTGCTCGCAGTTGTGGGGGTTCAAGAAATGTAGGAACTATCTCACTGGACATAAAGTCATCGTATCCTCGGATCACGAAGCTCTGAGCTTTACAGGAATGTAAGCTGTTCCCTAACCGAATCACTCGTTGGGCATTGTTTCTTCAGCAATTCGATTAGCCTATTTCTCATATAAAAGATGAGCAAAATTGTGTTGCTGATACCTTATCTACGTTGCTAGATGGTAATGATCAGGAGAACATTGAGATTCAGAGAACAAGAACCTCAGAATTACGTTTATTAAGGAAGGGAGTGAAGTGTGAGAGAAAAATTACAAAGTTTCTGAGCACGTATGAAGACACCTAAATCGAGATGAGGACTTGAAATTAGTGAAAAGCTTACTCTGTAAGAAAGGTGATGATAAAGCTGCACAGTATTACCAGGTGCACATGGGTATTTTATTCAGGAGACGCAGACCAGACTCTGATGACTGGAAGCTATGTTGGCCAAACAACACATAGACTTACTCATTAAGTTTACACATGAGAATTTTGACCACTGTGGTAGTATGAAATGCACTCAAAACTACAAGAAACGTTTCTTTTAACAATATGTCCAGAAGAGTAAATTGTTGGCTAGCTTCTTGTGTTAGATGACAGAGAGTAAAAGTAACAAATCAGTGCCATAAAGGTATTTTAAATTGCATTATACCCAAAGGTAAATCTGAATTGGTTGGTGGTGACTTCTTTGGACGATTACCTCGTTCCAAAGAAGGATAGAGTTACATCTTGGCTGTGGTTGATTTTTTTAGTAAATTAGTTAAGTTGTACCTGTTGAAAAAGGCTACCAGATGGTTTTGAAAATGATTATTTCACAAATGCTGGCAAACCTAAAGCGATATTATCTGACAATGGAAGCCACTTCATTTCACACATATGGAAACAGTTTATGACAGATCAGAACATCAAACATATTTGGTTTGCGCTTATTCACCATCTTGCAATCCTACGGAAAGATATATGCGTGAGATTGGTCTACTTCGTAGGTCTTACTGTTCCAAGGAGCATACAAACTGGTACTCACATTAAACACAATTTGAAGACCTTCTCAACCATCTGCAACACACAATCACTGGATTTTCTCCTTAAAAAAATGTTCAAATGTGTGTAAAATCTTATGGGACTTAACTGCTAAGGTCATCAGTCCCTAAGCTTACACACTACTTAACCTAAATTATCCAAAGGACAGACACACACACCCATGGCCGCGGGAGGACTCGAACCTCCGCCGGGACCAGCCGCACAGTCCATGACTGCAGTGCCTTTTTTTTAAGTTTTTTTTACTGGTTTCTCCTTCCAGTAAACAAAAATGAGTCTCCTTCGCCTTGTTGGCGAAGAAGCAATCTTTTAGAACAAAAAAAGTTTCTCAAAGCCAAACTCAAATTTCTTTTTCCTTTAAGAACAAATTGTGAGGAATAAATAAGGAAAAGTTGTTGTTTTTGTTGCAAAAGAAAACAAAGACGCCAATTATACTGGTTTCTCCTTCCAGTAAACAAAAATGAGTCTCCTTCGTCTTGTTGGCGAAGAAGCAATCTTTTGGAACAAAAAAAAGTTTCTCAAAGCCAAAATCAAATTTCTTTTTCCTTTAAGAACAAACTATGAGGAATAAATAAGGAAAAGCTTTTTAAGTCATCGTGCGACTTGTAGCTAAAGTCCAGTTCTTACAGGAGCTCTTGAAGTGTATCCGCCTACAGCATGCCAGCTCGTCCAAACGTGTCTTCTCCTGGCGTAGGCGTGGGTTCTGGGTAGCAGATCTATTCAGGTCGGTTCGTTTTATACAGTTTTCAGCTTCTCAGGGCTTGGACGTTCCAGCTACTAGGTGGGTCATCGAAAGTGCTCCGTAAGAAATTGGAAAAATATTGTTTATAGCGTGGGTTGCGTATCAGGACGCAGTGTCGTTCGTTGAGATAAGTCCAATATCCTAGCGTAGATTTGTCGCCAGAAGTAAAAAGATAGCGGATCGTGTGGCCACAGATCCAATTCACAGAGTTTGTTTTGGCGGAGGGGTAGAAAGTCTTATCGGGGTACAATAGCATGTGGACGTCGATCTGAGCCGGTGTCTGGCGAGTAAGAAACGCCAAAATTCGCCGCGCAAGTGTCCAGACGTCTAGCGCTGTGCCACAGTGGAACCGGTGGACATCCGTGTCATCCACTCCACAGTGGGTGCAGAGGGATGAATCGGCGAGATGGATGCGGTGCAGACGATCTCGGTTAACTTGTTTGCTATTCACGGTGATGTACCACGCTGATTGAATGTCTGATTCGAGAAAACGCGCATGGATCGCCTTCCATATGTGTCGCCACACGTACTGTGGATACTTACGTTCGATGGGGTTGGACGGGCGGCACTGTTGTAACAATTCGGAGACTGTTTTCGTGAGGTACAAACGTGGATGTGGTAAGGACCGGTAGATATAACTGAACTCCAGGAAAAATCGTTGGATGTAATAAAAGGG
The DNA here is from genome assembly GCF_023898315.1 of Schistocerca nitens. NCBI lineage: Eukaryota > Metazoa > Arthropoda > Insecta > Orthoptera > Acrididae > Schistocerca > Schistocerca nitens. The sequence goes on from NC_064616.1 coordinate 42,210,357, forward strand.
GGTTGGAATGGTCGATACCAGTACTGGGGCAGACAAGGAGGCCGGTGCAAAGTTGTGAAGCAGGAGGCTAGTAAGGCTCTGCGGGCAACAATGCCAAAGTTTTAGTTGGGAGCTGACGTATAGTGCCTTGACACGAGTCGGCACGTGGATGAGTCCCACCCCGCCACGATCTCGTGGCAGTGCAAGGGTTTCATACTGCACCTTGAATAACATCCCCGAGCTGACGAAGGAGCCGAAAGCCATCAACAGTCGTCGCGCCAGGAGATTTGGGACTGGTAGTACTTGAGCCACGTGTGGTATACGGGAAGCATGATACACGTTCACGTACTGTGCGCGTTGGATAACGTCGAGAGCTCGTAGCCGGTGATCTGCGAGATTTGCTCTGATTGTCTGTAGCAAGCGTCTACCATTGATAGTCGCTGAGCGGCGCAGATCTGCTGTGAAATCAAGTCCAAGACACCGTATGGTGGCGGCGACACTAAGGGGGGCAGCGCATCTCTCCGGCAAGCCCTCACCAATGAGCAGGACCTTGGATTTTGACACGTTGAGGCAGCTCCCCGAAGCTTCGCCGTAAGTCGCCACCCACGTCAGTGCTGCTCGTACTTCATCTTCACTGCGCAGATATAGTACTATGTCGTCTGCGTAGGCTGTACAACAAAAACGGTGGCCTTGCACAGCCATGCCTTCCAAACGTTGGCGCATGCCCTGGAGCAGGGGTTCCAAGGCGAAAGCATACAAAATCGTGGAAAGAGGGCATCCTTGACGTACAGATCGTGCGATGACCAGGGACGGTGTAAGACGACCATTGTACATGATTTTAGAGGTTGCACTACTCAACAGGCGCATAATCACCGTTACAATACCGCCAGGAAAACCCATATGCTGAAGAACTGTCCGTAAATAGAAGTGGTCAACACGGTCGAAAGCCTGGCTAAAGTCCAGTGAAGCCAAGGCGCCAGGGAGACGCTGATGATGCGCTAATGCTATCATGTCTCTGTAACGGCAAAGGGCCGTACGGATGTTGTTGTCGCCTCCTAGGGAAGTCTGGTCGCAGGATGTGACGTAACAGGCGACCTTCTTGAGTCGCGATGCCAGTAGCCGTGTGAATATTTTCATGTCGCTGTTGAGCAAAGTAATTGGTCGATAGTCCTGGACCCTCGATAACCCGCGCGGTTTATGTACGGGGATAATAATTCCTTCTAGAAAGGCGCTCGGGACCACTGTCATCGGTGACATCAGCTCTTGTGCGATTGCCGTCCACGTGGAAGCCAACAAATAGCGAAAACTTTTATAAAATTCAATGGGGATATCGTCAGGTCCAGGAGATCTGTTATCGGAACCCGCCTTGATAGCGTCTAGCACTTCATCGGTGGTTACGTCGTCTTGGAGGTCATGCACTGCATCCTCTGGAAGAGTGTTCGTAGTAAGCTGAGCGACTTCTGTGATCAGTGCTGCAGAATGCGGTACGGCTGCGTATAGCCCGGCAAAATGAGCATGGAGAGCACGACCGATGCTTTGTTGGGTGTCGTGCCGGCGCCCTTCCACATCAGTGAGGACTTGGATCAGAGCTCGTCGTCGTCGTTGTCTTTCCTGAAGGAGGTGGTACATCGACGGACGTTCTTGAGGGATTCGATTAGAAGCTCGAGAACGGACGACAGTGCCTTCCAAGTTACGCCGCATGATCAAGGAGATCTGCGCCTTCGTGCGATGGACCATCGACTGCCGGGCTGGCGAGAAAGGCATCGTCGTACAGTCTCGTAGAATGGTGTAGTAGAAGTGCAGGGTATTAGTTTGCCACGCCTTTAATTCCTTCCCATAACTCATCATTGTCTTCCTGAGGGTCGGCTTTGCACAGGAGAGCCACCATGATAAGGTGGAGTCATAGGCTTCTCGACGGTGGTGGCAGCGTACCCACGCTTCTTCGACCATACGGCGACAGTCTGAGGAGGTCAGGTGAGCGACATTGAGTTTCCACAGACCACGACTATGCCACACTTGCTGTCGGGCGAGAGTGACGTCACAGAGGTACGCATCATGGTCTGAAAAGGCCAAGGGCCAGACTTCCGCATGACGTGTGCCATCAGCAAGGGAGCGGGTAACGTAGATGCGATCTATGCGGCTTGACGAGTGAGAGGTGTAGAATGTATAGCCCGGTTGAATTCCGTGGAGCCTCTTCCATGTGTCAACAAGTCGGAGACGGTCGATGACCACTGAGAGAGATGCACAAGGGGAATGTCGCGGGAGTTGGTCCGCGGGCTCTTGTGTCGAGTTAAAATCCCCACCGAGTACCAAATCGTACTGTGGACCGGTGAATAGGGGCGTGACGCTTTCGGCAAAAAAAGTTTGTCGGTCATGACGGCGGCCAGTGCCGGACGGAGCGTAGATATTAATAATACGCACGCCGAACAGTGTGAGGGCCATACCTCGCGCAGTGGGGAGGTAGATGACGTCCTCTGCAGGGAGTCCGTCGCGTAGCAGGATGGCGACGCCGCTACCGGTATCGGATGCGGGGGAAACATGGGCGTTGTATCCGGTGGGAACTAGGAAGTCAGCCACAAACAGCTCTTGTAAGAGTGCTATATCCACATCCGCAGAGTAAATAGTGTCTCTGAACATGGCCAGTTTATGGGGGGCACGAATGGTGGCAAGATTCATCGTGGCGATACGATATCGCTGTGTGCGGCTATCCTCAGTATGTGCAGAACGTGCGGTAGACGTAGCCGGCAGGTGGAGACCCGCCGGTGGTCCCGCAGTGGTGATAATTACTGGCGGGGCGCCAGCCCCAGTGTCGCCGAGGTGGACTCCTGTGCAGACACGCTGGCAGTCTGTTCCGCTTCTTCTTCAACGTCATCGGCCCAGGAAGCTGACGACGTGGACATGTGACGGTCACGTACTTCCGGAACGGGTGTTGTGGATTCCGCAACATGAGTGGCAGGGGGACCGCCGGCATCATTCGTGGACAACGGCGAGGACACGTCCCTGGCTGGGAGAGTAGGCGTCACAGGAGGGGCGCCTGTTGCTGCCACATCGCGTGACTGGACGCAATGTGGGAGATCACCGTCAGACATCAGGTGGACATCTCGTGGGGCCGTCTGTGAAAGGGCGTCATCGGAAGGCGTTCGTCGTCGTTTCCTGTGTTTGCGAGGCGATCGCTGTTTTCTGATGTGGCCTTCTGAATCAGAATGTGGTCGCCCGTCGTCTGATGCCGAACCCGTCTGGACAAAGGCAGACGTCGGCACGACACCGAGGTCGACGTCCATGGTTCCTACACGAACATCGGTTTCGGTCTGCAAACCGGACGGTCCTGAAGCGAGCACTGGAGGCGACGCCGTGCTTGTGTCCTCAGCGCGTTGTGCTGCGGCGGGTGGCGTTGACGAAGCTGCTGACGCAATCGAGATTGGTACGACGGGGTCCTGTGCAACCTTGGCGTAGGTGATGGGTAAGGACGTGACCGTCGAAGCCTGGGCCTCTTCACGTAACGGCGTCTGTATTAAACGGCGGTGTAAGCATTCGGAACGTACATGTCCCTCCTGGCCACATCCTGCGCACGTTCGTGGCTGTCCATCATACATGACGATGGCCCTCACACCGCCAATCAGCAGGTACGATGGGACATGTTTCGTCAGCTCAATTTTTATTTGCCGGACGCCATTTAATACGGGGTAGGTGGTAAATGTTTGCCACTTCTCCGCGACGTGACCCAAGACGGTGCCATATGGTTGGAAAGCGGCAATGACCACATCCTGAAGCACCTCGAACGGGAGCTCAAACACCCGCAATGTCCGGAGACCGAATCTAGCATGGGCGACTGTCACAGCACCCATATGTCCATCAGAGTGTTTAAATTTCAGTCCGGTGGCATGACGGTGAATGATGTCATTGCAAAGTTCCTCCGTCGACATCTTGATGTAGACAACACTTCCAGTGATGGAAAAATGTATGCCTAGTACGTCCTGGGGGTTCAAACGTAGATCCTCACGTATAAACTGTTGGACTTCGAATGCTCTGGGTCTTGGATGTTCGGCCTGAAACGTTACTTTGATCGTTGCACGGCGGTACGAGTGCGCCATGGTGTACGTTAGTACTGGACTCGATAGACACGAACACCGCGACGCGGAAGTAAACACCGCCGAGAGCGGAACGTCGGAAGGCGCGCGGAGCAGCTCCGCACGCTAGCACGGCCGCGAGCCGACTGTGCCTTAGACCGCTCGGCTAATCCCGCGTGGCTTACAATAAGAAACCAACTAATTTATTGTGTGAACTAGTAAAATTTCCCATGTGTTCCGAGTTGTCTCCTATAATAACAATGGCGTCTGACGAGGGCCTCCCGTTAGGTAGACCGCTCGCCTGGTGCAAGTCTTTCGATTTGACGCCACTTCGGCGACTTGCGCGTCGATGGGGATGAAATGATGATGATTAGGACAACACAACACCCAGCCGGGAATCGAAGCCGGGCCCTTAGGATTGACAGTCCGTCGCGCTGAACACTCAGCTACAGGTGGCGGACAGTTGTCTCCTGATGTGAGAGAAGACATTGTGAGGAGAAATATGGAGGTGTATCACAGGAAGAAGAAGTTAAGGCATGACAAAAATGTTAAGGTGATTCAGTACGAAGTTGTTGATCTGGTGTCAACGAAAAGTTATGAGAAATCAAAGCCTATAAATAAGGAGATCAAAAAGTTTTTTTGAAACTTCCTGGCAGATTAAAAATGTGTGCCAGACCGAGATGCGAACTCGGGATCTTTGCCCTTCGCCGGGCAAGTGCTCTACCATATATTTTTTCTTAATCTACAACCCGACCGGGAATCGAACCTGGGACCCCGTGATCCAGTGGCAGCAACGCTATCCACTTGTTATAACCACTTTTTTTTGAAGGACCTGTGAAAAGGGTCGGGGGTTAAGAGGGCAGGGGTCGTCTTCCGAGGTCTGGCCTCAATGTCCCGTTCCAGCCCTCCTAGAGCCAAAGATGGAAAGGGGTTCGACAGGATCAAATTCATTTATTCATGAGAATACATATATTATTGTATTTATTTATATATATTATTGCATTTATTTATTTGCATATTTTTGGTACTTTTTACTCTTGTTTTTGTAATTTGTAACTGGATCCTACAACTGCCACCAGAAGCTTCCGAGTCGTCTTCGCATAATGAATGTAAGGGGGACTCCCTCTTAACCGTTTTCTCTGAGGATCAGTCGTGTGTCGTGAATCGTTTTCAAGTGTGCCTTCTGGTACTCGGAACGCTCCAATGGGGAGGAGGATCCTCAAATAATGCGCCTAAATAATTCGACAGTCGTGTGCGGTACAATGCATGATGGCGGAACGCCTCATGAGTCGTCGTCAGGTGGACCCACAAGTCCAGAGCGATTTTCGCGGGGGGGGGGGGGGGGGCTTGCAACATGTTATACAGCACCATGCCCTTCAATCAGTTGACGGCGTTCATTCGGGTCGGCGTGATAGACTCTGGCTGTCGTCGCAACAGGTGCGCCAGCATACGTTGTAGAAGATCCCAGCGTCTGCCTGTCACAGCCCATGTCAGGCGGTTCGCGTCCGAATCGACGACTGCACAGCGCGGACAAAAAGGGTCGCCAGTGAGATGGATGGAATGGAGGCGCTGGCGTGTGGCTAATTTGCCGTTCACCACCACATACCACAAGGAACGAGCGTACATGGGCAGGTATGGGGTGTGGATGGCTCGCCACACCCTGGTCCTGTAGATGGTTGGGTGTTGCTCGACGTTCTTACGGGCTTGTCGTGCCTGATAGATGTGGTAATAATCTCTCGTGGTCGGCGCCCTCGTTGCTGGTAGATCCTCGGTCATGTAGCTCAGTTTGACCAGTAAATCGCGGATGAGGACAAGAGACGGATCTATGTGGCCCACGGCCACCGGTGGACAAGATCTCGTGGCGCGACCAGCATCCCCGTCAAGCTGTTGTTGGCCGCAGTCCATGTGAGCCGCATCGTCCATAGGTACAATGTCCGCGTGCGGTTGTGGATGTGAGTCAACCCCAGGCCCCCTGCCAGTGAAGGCTTCGTTAAAGTAGTATAGCGAACTTTGAATATATGACCTGCACTCACAAATTGCCCGTACGCCGTCTTTAAACTGTGGGATATGCTGACCGTCAGGGCAAGAATGTGCGCAAAATAATTAAGTCAGGACGCTAGATAAGTGTTGACGTAACGCGTTCGGATAATCATATCCATATTGCGGAATCTGCTATCACAGACCAGTGTAGTAGCCGGTGATTGTGGCTGTCGCAGTTCGGCGAACTGTACTTTAGAACTGCACCCCCAATGCTATCAGTGAGGCAATATTTTGGAAGGGGATCGCTGTCGGGTGTAGAAGGCCTCTCCCGACATCCACGAATGTCGTCTTGCGCATGTTGACGACGCTGCCCGATTCCGCGCCATAGCGGCACAGCCACTGAAGCGTCGCTTGGATTTCGTCGCCCCACCGCACCAAGAGTACCACGTCGTCTGCGAAGGCAGCACATCGGAAGGTCACTTATCGAATGCAGATGCCTTCCAGTCGTTGGCGAAGGCCGTGCAGTGCAGGTTCGAGGGGCCACCACGAATAAGACTCCTGATAAAGGACATTCCTGTCGCACCGACCGTCCAAGAGCGATGTGTTCAGTCTGGTGCCCGGCCGTTGATCATAATCTGGGAGCGCGCTCCGTGGATTAAGCGTAAGATCACCCTTGCTGACGCCTGTGGGAGGCCCATGCGTTCGAGCACGGCGCGAAGGAAACTGTGGTTGATAAGATCAAAGGCGGGGTCAAACTCGACGGCGACAAGAGCGCCTCAGAGGTGACAGGCCGCTGACAGCGCCGTGACGTCAGGTTAGGCGCCAAGTGCCCTGTGGATATTGTTGTCATCGCCTAAACATGTCTGGTCAGGATAGATCATGCGTCCGATGGTGGTCTGTAGACGTGCGCAGAGGATACGGGTGAAAAGTTTATAAAGCGCGTTCAGGAGCTTAAGAGAACGATAGTCGTGACAACGGTGAGAACCACTTGGTTTGGGAACAGGTATTATGATGCCCCCCCGCTCCCCCCATGAACCATGGACCTTGCCGTTGGTGGGGAGGCTTGCGTGCCTCAGCGATACAGATGGCCGTACCGTAGGTGCAACCACAACGGACGGGTATCTGTTGAGAGGCCAGACAAACGTGTGGTTCCTGAAGAGGGGCAGCAGCCTTTTCAGTAGTTGCAGGGGCAACAGTCTTGATGATTGACTGATCTGGCCTTGTAACACTAACCAAAACGGCCTTGCTGTGCTGGTACTGCGAACTTCTGAAAGGAAGGGGAAACTACAGCCGTACTTTTTCCCGGGGGCATGCAGGTTTACTGTATGCATGGAGAGCTGCATCAAACCAGTCTCAGGACTGAAGACAACAACAACAACAACAACATTATGATGCCTTCGATGAAATCTGTGGGGATGGTAAAATCGTCGTGGAGGAGGTCTTGAAACAACTGAATCCACTGAGCGCCCATCAGGGGATGGAAGGTGCTGTAGAATTCCTTCGGTAAGCCGTCTGGGCCAGGTGACTTGTCCGTGGCGCCGCGTGCCAAGGTCGCTGTTAAGTCTTCAGCAGTTATGGGAACCAGCAGGGCGTCGTCCCGAGGTCAGGCAGATTTCACAAGATGTCTTTGTATTCGCGAACGGTCTGTGGGTCCTCGGCGTAAAACGTCCTGTAATATTGGACGAACGCTGCAGCGATGGCACACTGCGAGTCGACGCATCCACCCTCTACTGCCTCTACTGATGTTATAAGGTAGCGCTTAAAGTGGAGTCTCTCTCTGATAACGTGATATACGGATGCCATTTCGGTGGGGATGGTATCCTGCACCCTTGCCCGGACTTGAGCTCCGTCAAGCTGTTCCACGGTGAGACGGAGTAGGCGAGCTTTGAGACGATTAACCGCTGTCTACCGTTCACGTGATGGCGACTGGGTCATGAGTTCCCTCATTGCAGTGTAATAAAATTCCGACGTCGCCCGACGCCAGCATGCTCTGTCACGGCCATATTCCATGAGTGTCCGACGAAGGGCCGGCTTGACGCCGTCGAGCCACCAATGTAAGGTGTAAGGATGTGTGTGCAAACTCCAGAGGCAGCGTCCCCATGTAGCAGCGACCTCCCACCGACATGCATCCGCGTACAGGTAGGAAACGTTCAGCGTCCGTGGACCACGGCTGCGGTATGTGAGCTGTCGGGGGAGTGTGACAGAGCAGATGTATGCCGAATGGTCGGTGAAGGGTGTCGGCCACAGTTCCTCGTGAGACGTATACCCGGTCAAGGCGGCTGGCAGAGTGATCGGCGAAATATGTATAGCCACGACGGTCCCGGTGCAGGAGACGACACATGTAGCGTAGCGCCAGATCTCGCACGAGAGCCCATTGTGCCGGGCATGAGTAGTAGTGCTGTGTTTGGCCTGCTGGATTCAAGACACTATTAAAATCGCCGCCTATGATGTGGTGTTCCGTATTCCCATTCAGCAGTGGAGTAATTTCGTCGGAATAAAAGGTGATCCTTTCTCTGCGATGAGATGACCCGAAGGGACATCGCGGACTGCTCTCACCGTGACAGCAACACCTCATGCAGATGGCAGATACGCAACTTCCGATGCCTCGAAGCCGTCACGTAATAGGATGGCAGTTCCGCCGTAGGATTCTGTACGCTGTGTATCCATAAATGTTCAATTGCAGCTCTGAATGGACTTCTTGAAGGAGGATGATATCCAGGTCCGCCGCCCGGAGCATGTCACGGAACATGCATGTTTTGATACTAGGGCGTATGCCGTTAACGTTGACTATGCCCACACGGTTAAATTGCGACATCTAAATTTGGAGTGAGTAGATTTAAATGGCGGCCTCTCGGTGATAATGGGGCCGCTTGGGTACCCTTCCTTTACGGCATGTATCTCTAACGCGGCCCTTCTGCAGGTGTTAGGCTCTTCCCATGTGGGGCGCCGGTCCCGTGTGGCGAAGGAGTGTCAGCGATGTCTCGTGCGTCTTCTGCCTCCATTTCAGCAGCCCAGTCACCGAGCGGGGAACGGATCGGTGCTGGCGCGTCGTCATGGGCGTTGTGCTCCATCACCTGGTCTTTGTCCTGAGGAGTTTCAGTCATGGGGACGTCTGGGCTGGGCGAGGCCACCGTCCTGTCCGTGGTGTCTGTCTGCCGTGGGGCGGTGCTGGTAGAGCCCGTTGGCAACGACGCGTCAGAGGCGGCGTCGGCAGCGTGCTCCCTGTCTCCGCCCTGTTGGTCGTCTTCCGTCGAGAGGCGGCGTTTCTTATGACGCTTCGGCGACCGTTGTTTCCGCGTCCGTGAGTCCGCTCCCGTCGAAGGGCTGGGATCAGTACCTTCCGACATGTGACCGGTGTCCGGAACCGACTCCTCTAGTAGGAAGAGGGTGGTGGTGGCTGCGGGCGTCGTTTCTTTCGAGGGCGTCTCTTCGTGCTGCGCCGCAGCCACGGCGTCGCGGGTGCATTAGACTGCAGCACGGGATCGGCATCTGTGCACACCGGCCGCACCGCTCCCACATACGTAAGCGGTAATGCGGTTGGCACAGCTGTCTGTACTTGTTCCGCACGTGGCACCTGGACAAGGCAGCGCTGGAGGCAGTTGGATCCGACGTGGCCCTCCTGTCCACAGCCGGCATACGTCCGCGGTTGTCCGTTATAAATAATGATGGCTAGGCCGATGAATCAGTACGTGTTTGCGGAGTTCGATGCGTAGCTGTTGGACGCCATTGAGCACGTGACAGTTTTCAAAGGTGTTTCACTTCTCTTCCGTGTAGCTTAGGACCGTTCCATATGGCCGCAACGCGTTAGTAACGAGCGCTGCTGGGATTTCGAACGGCAGTTCGAATATGCGCACCGTGCGCACACCCATACTCGCGTTGTCCACCGTTACCGTGCTTACGTTACCGTCAGAGTGGCGAAAGCGGTAGCCGTTGGTGGAACGTCGGACTAGATTGTCACATGCCTGTTCGTTCCTTATCTTCAGATAGACTATACTGGAAGTGATAGACAGGTGTATCCTATCAGCTCGTGGGGATCGACATGCTGTAAGGTGCCACGACATGGGCACTTACACGTTAGCTTACCAACATTAGTATTAATAATAAAGGGACTGGCAAGGGTATCAGATCATGACACTATTGAATTATGATAAATATGAGGCACTCTCGAGCAGTATTCCCTGCATGTCTGCATGTCACTAACTTAAAGCGTTGGTGAAAAGTGTCGGAAGTTGAGAATTGTGGAATATAAAGTCTGCAGACGACCGTAGCTCGCCAGGCCGCCGTGGGCGGCAGGTAGCGGTCACCGGAAACGCGGGACAATACAGCGTTTTTGGGGATAGGCGGGCATCCGGAGCCACCTGTGCTGGGCAGGACGTGCCGAAGACGGGAATTTCGTTTGCCTAGGGGCGAAATGACCTACTCGATCATTGGCTAGATTTCAGAAATGCCGTTGGAGGGATTTCGGCGATGATAGAGCGCTCGACATTGGCCGAAACTGAGTATTCTTCCGCCGCGTTTTCGTACGCGTGGGAGACGGGAGAATTGTGGGGAGAGTCGACTTCGCCATCGAGCGGTTCGGACTTGGAGACAGAGGCTTGGCCGTCGTCTTCGAAGGGAGATATACGTCTGTATCGCAGCACTGCACCAACGCGTGTTCCGTGGAGAGTTCTGCGGTTAGAGCACTTTGTGTGCTCAGAAGCGAGATTTTCACCGACGCTTAACTACTTCCAACAACTTACCTAATATTCTTGATCTGGTAGTTATCCTTGTAGGTGCCGAGTATTTATCAACGTAGCTGCCGGTAATAGGGGCGCGTAATTGCAAATTGTTAATGTGCCATTCTCAGGAGTGTGTGGGTGGACAAAGAAATTCACATTTTTTTGTAAAATTTGTCAGTTGTGGGGATATCAAATTAAAATGCCAGTATTACAATCGAATTATCGACTTCACTGTAGCTAGCATTTACCCTGTCCCAGTAAGCTTTACAGGTACTCTATTCACTGCACAGCTTGCCCAGACGGGAAGGAAAGAAGGTTCGCGGTCTTCTATGTCAGCGACTGACAAATAAGCTTACAATGCATGTCGTCTCTCAGAAACCGTTCGATTTCATAAGCCTTTGGACGCGCATAGGAATCGTCGAACGTGAGTTTGACCGTCGGCTGGCGGTTAGAGAACGCCATATCTAGTGAGAGCTCTAAATCACAACAGCGGACGCAGTTAACTCGCGCAGTGAGTAAACAAACCCGTGCGGAGCGCTGCTCAGCGCGCCGTGTCACGGCTAAACGCCGACTTCAGCTACCCAAGCACGACTCACGACCAGTTCTCACAGCTTTCATTCCGCCAGTACCTTGTCTCCTACGTTCTAAACTTCAAAGAAGCTCTCCTGCATACCTTGCAGAACTAGCACTCTTAGAAGAAAGGATACTGCGAAGACATGGCTTAGCCACAGCCAGAATGAAATCTTCACTCTGCAGCGGAGTATGCGCTGATATGAAACTTCCTGGCAGATTACAACTGTGTGCCGGACCGAGACTCGAACTCGGGACCTTTGCCTTTCGCGGGCAAGTGCTATGTCGTTCAGAAATGTGAAATATAAAGCCAAGTCGAAAAAATGTGTGTGATATCTTATGGGACTTAACTGCTAAGGTCATTAGTCCCTAAGCTTACATACTACTTAATCTAATTTATCCTAAGGACAAACACACACACCCATGCCCGAGGGAGGACTCGAACCTCCTCCGGGATCAGCCGTAAAGCCAAGTCGTATCCAGTACGACTGCACTGCCATATGCAGTTTCTTCCCCTTCCCCCTCCTCAAACTTCTCAGACGTGCAATAGCGGTGGGGTAATTGTGCAGCTACAGTAGCTGAAATCAGTATGAAGGCATGAATATTTGTAGGAAAATTAAAATTGTCGGTTGGAATAGTTGCGCACAGTGTGTACAGGGTGTTACAAAAAGATACGGCCAAAGTTTCAGGAAATATTCCTCACACACAAAGTAAGAAAAAATGTTATGTGAACATGTGTCCGGAAACGCTTACTTTCTATGCTAGAGCTCATTTTATTACTTCTCTTCAAATCACATTAATCATTGAATGGAAACACACAGCAACAGAACGTACCAGCGTGACTTCAAACACTTTGTTACAGGAAATGTTCAAAATGTCCTCCGTTAGCGAGGATACATGCATCCACCCTCCGTCGCATGGAATCCCTGATGCGCTGATGCAGCTCTGGAGAATGGCGTATTGTATCACAGCCGTCAACAATACGAGCACGAAGAGTCACTACATTTGGTACCGGGGTTGCGTAGACAAGAGCTTTCAAATGCCCCCGTAAATGGAAGTCAAGAGGGTTGAGGTCAGGAGAGCGTGAACACCATGGAATGGACTGAAGAGAATGTGACTCTACTGCTTTTGCATTCCTCAAGGAAAAAGGATAGTAAGAAAAACAGAAATCTGTCCATGTAGATGCTTTCTTGACAAGAAAGTGAACTGATTCGGAAACTTTCATGCTTGAACTCATGCTGGGTACGTACTTTATCCAGACGTTCACCAGAAGGTTGCAACACGATTTTGCGTATATCATAAAAGTAACTGGTTCGATAATTCGTACGCTCAATACCAATATGAGAGACACTGTGTTAATAATACCCGACTGGGCCCTTATCCTTCGTTTTTTGACTACCGGTGATTCGTACTGAAGTTCGATGTACCATTTCAAAGGACATTTCTGATCGACATGCCTCTGGGTACCAGAATTTTGCAACAGCGGTAGATGGACTCGAGGAAGTTGCTGAAGTAAGTATGAGATTAGAATCAAATGTTTATCTTGATATTTATTGTGGTTCAACAGTACAGTGGGAGAACTGGGAATTTCACAATGCAATTCATATACGACAAGTGCTATGTTGTATGGAAAGTAATGTATTTAAATATCATACTGAAGAAAGGGTATTTGTCAAGTTGACGCTCATGAGCACGGAAACGCCCCAGGTGAAGCTTACAAAATGTTTAGAAGTCTTTACAGAAATACAGTTGCTGTTCACTGCAGTGGACTGTCACCTAATATGGTAGTAGCAACGAGAAAGTTCGTTGGAAATTGTGGTCTTTATATACACTAATTCCTATGTATCATAAATCTGATCGTAGATGTACCACATTTATAAAATTCGTGGTGCTATCGTTTGTACAGTAGACAACGAACAAATACAGTGCCCATAAGTTCACGGGCAAAGTTTCGAACTGAAAAGAAATCATATTGTTTCAAGGTTCAGATCACATTACTCGGCACCGCAGGCCCATCAGCTTTAAGAAGCAAGAGTGAGAGTAGCAGGAAAGCATTTGCCGAGAAGAAAGACAGGTATGGCCTGGCCAAATCAAATATTCTAAACTTGAGGCGCATAACACCAGCAACACTCCGGCCACACTTCAGCCACGATCTGCAACAGCCTGCTCCATCAGTAATATGGCCAGACCATACGGCAATACTACCGTTGCCACAGTGTTGACTGTAACAATAATGCGGCCATACATTTTCAGAAAATATATCTCGTGTAAATGTACCTTCAAACTAGTCTTAGAATGGACGCGGAGTCCGACACCATTCTAAACCTTGCTGTGTTTGAGCGTCGTTACAACGTCCAGGAATGAATGGATCACGGCATTACGGTGATCGTCCAGCCGTTGGTGCAGCTATTCCAAAATCTTCAGGCCATCTACGAAGACCGTCTATGTCATGTTGGAGCAAAGAGTGCCGCACTACAATTATGGCCAGATGGCAGCATTAAAAACAGACCAACTGCAGACAGCCTCGCAGCTTTTCTAATGGCGAGGGCCAAATGATGCCATATTATTAAGAAGATATCATTGCAGGATTTGCTACCAGTTCTGTACACGTATGGGGAACAATCAGAAGCATTTCCGAAAGGCAAAGTAGGCCATTTATATAGCAGCTATACTGAAGGCAGGTTGTCTACAAACAACACCCAGAGACATCGCCCAAACAGTGGCACAGCATTCCGTCAAGACTAATGGTATCATCAACCTCGATCCAGCACCAGTCTCCACTATTTGTACATGGACAGTGGAGGATTGGACTTCAGGTTAAAAAACAAGTAGTGTTATAACTGCCCCTTCTCCATGGGGGGAGGGACTCGCCACTGTCTGGCGCCCGGGGACAACCAAATCAAGTACATCATGCTGCGACTGCTTGAAGATAAATCATAGGAAATCCTTCTAGTAGTTAAGAAAATTGTGTGTTAGAACTGCCAACTTTCAAGTATCACCACCCTGGCCATGGTTGCAGCGGTGCAGTGAATAGGTACCAGGCGGATGCTCTGTGTCCCATCACGAAAACACCATTTACAGATAATCTATTATTCCATGCCAGTTGCGGTTTTTCCAGGCAGTGGACAACGCCCCCAGTGTACAGTTCAGATTCCAACGGTGAGTGTGCTCGGGTCAGCAAGTGGCGGACGCTTCGCCTTGGGCAGTAGGCAGTGTGGTCAGTATTTCTGCAGTGTGGTGCTGACTCACGACCCGAACCAATGTGGCATGTGGCAGCTGGAATAGACAGCCACCGCATCTGTTGCTAACACACAGCTCAGTGCGAGTTGCACCTGATCGTAGTGAATCAAAATGTATATTCGAGCACAGATGTCGACAGTTCACAGCAGTGACATACGCGTGCACAAAGAGTCCATCAGCGACATGGTCTGTCAGCACATGGTGACGAACAGCAGCTGGAACCGTGGTCAACGAAAGTAGACGGTCAGTAGCAGATGGTAGCTAGATAGCAGCTGGTAGGCACCAAGCCAGCGGCATTCGGACTCAGTGCGGACTGCAGGGCCACAGATAGTTCGGGCAGCTTCTGTCGGTGGAAGCTTGATGACACATTTCTCAGCGATGCCTGATATAGGCTAGCTCATGGCGGTGACGTAATATTGCTTCTCTAAAATGGGTAATATTTATACAAACTCGGTATGCTGTTGTTTGTGAAAGAGCGGTGCTTGTCCCTCCTAAGCCTGACAGAGCCAAGGCACCAGGTGTGGCTGTTTGGCAGCAATGAAATGACCGCTCCAGTCTTTTAATTCTGTCTGCAAATTTACAGTTCAGGCTGTGCTGTAATGGCGTAGTAACTTCTCCTTTCAGGAACACCACGTCGTACATCTGCAAATGTTACCATAAACTGAATACGGCTTCTTTCGCAAGAACAACTATTCGCACCTTGATGCGGAGGTGTCTTGCGTCACCATTGCTATGAAGTCTCCTGCTAAGTCGGTCACATGAGTCCACTGCTACGCCAGGCGACACAACGGCGCAACAAAACGTACATGAAATAGTTCACAGCAGATCGGCAAATGTTACGGTCAACTGTAAACTTACAGCTAATACTAAACTAAACTTGGAATTTTGATAAAACGCTGTATAGGTCTTAACTAATTTCTTTATAGGTGAGAATAATTTACATACTGTCATCGACGGTGGTGATACAGCAATAATTTTCAAACTAAACTAGTCTCATATTAACTACTTCATACAGACTAAAACATTGTAATCGTTAGTCATTGTGTCTAGCGGAAACGTGTTGAAGGTTGTCTTCTGACCGTTCTGATACTTCGCTTAGTGTGGTGCGTCTTTCTTCTCTTGCCTACAGTTTGTGATGCTGAACTCCTGCTGAGATCTTGTTTTTGGAGTGAATTTCGACTTAGACCAAAATGCAGGTATAGTCTGACCTCTTCATTTGAATGCTAATTTATTAGGACGCTGGGGTGGCCGAGCGGTTCTAGGCGCTACAGTCTGGAACCGCGCGACTGCTACGGTCGCAGGTTCGAATCCTGTCTCGGACATGGGTGTGTGTGATGTCCTTAGGTTAGTTAGGTTTAAGTAGTTCTAAGTTCTAGGGAACTGATGACCTCAGAAGTTAAGTCCCATAGTGCTCAGAGCCATTTGAACCATTTTTATTAGGACGCTTAGCACTTCATACAATTCACTTTAGCTGAATTTGTTGTGTAGGCTTTTGCTGATGTCTTTTCCGTCTCATTACTTCACCCTCATCGTTTTTGCACTGAAACCCTCACGTACTTTGATGTTCCAACACAACTGCATGTGCATTTGTTGTCAGAAAGAACGTTTCTTTTGTATAAATACCCTAGATATTATAGTAGTTTTATTCTCCCGCTAAAGAAATGTGAACATATTGTGATAAAATTAAGAATGAGAATTGCCTTTATATGCATGACTTTTTTCTGTGTTGCTTGATTCCAATCACTAAATGAAGCACTGTTTACAATTTCGCACGCAATGGTAGTTTGTGGGACAGTAAGAGGGTTTAGCGTACTTCGCTAAACTCTAGCCCGTCCACTTGAATACAGGAAACATCGCTCCTAAGAACGACCTCCGTTAGGTTATACAGATGCACCAAAGTAGGAAATAGTGAGTCAAAGAGAACCTGACTATCATAAAAGGAAATTTCCCACGCCCAGAAATACGTGGCAGCCAAACATGCAAATTCAGGTTGCTTCGTGTTTTTGGGTGAATTCGTTTGCCACATGAACAAAGTTTCTACAAGAAGGTTTAGTGGCACGGGTTTTTAACGCCACAACATATTGGCTGGAGAACGCACAACGGATGAATCAATGGGTGTTAGACCCGTCGGCAATCAGACGAGTCCCTCTCACTTTGCCAGGTATCCACACGTCAGCGTCTTAGCTGGACTTTATTGTAAATCCAGAGAGAGCCTAAGGTCTAGATCTTGTCCAGATTGCCCTTCTTGAGACGGTACGAAGCATCGAGGTACCTGGCGGTAGTGTCTATTCCGAATATGTCTAAAATTGGAAACAGTTACTGTGGTTATAGATACTCCAGTATGTCTTACGAGCACACCCCTGTGCGCAGTAGCAGTGCAACTACTAACCGTTTTAGTGCTGGACGAACACATGGCAGCAAATTTTTTGCTAACAGGTGCATTAACCACTGCGTATCGCGAGTACTACTGCTTACTGCAAGCCTCTAGGCGCAGAGATCACTAAGGACTGAGGAGCCCTGGTGAATGCCCGAAGCACGGAATAAGGCCCTGTAATTGATGAATAGCAGTTATCACTGGCACAGCACGAGATGGCCGAAAGGCACTGAAGCGATAGCTACCTCTTCCCTGCGGCGTAATCTGAAGTACTGGTCGATGTAGTGTCCGCTTTTTCAGCATCAAGTGAAATCCCTGGAATGACTTTTATGGTCTCATACTGAGAATTCGGATGACCTGACGATAATATGAACCACGCACGACCCGAATGTAAGTCCATTATTTCAAACACTGCACCACCTCACTCTGTAGACACTATGTATACACCAGTTCTAACCAACACATTTATTTCTTAGTAATTTCAGAAGAATACAACTAGTAATCACAACAGCTGCACGTGTCAAGCGAGCTTACTCGTGAATCTACACTACTGGCCATTAAAATTGCTACATCAAGAAGAACTGCAGATGATAAACGGGTATTCATTGGACAAATATATTATACTAGAACTGACATGTGATTACATTTTCACGCAATTTGGGTGTATAGATCCTGAGCAATCAGTACCCAGAACAACCACCTCTGGTCGTAATAACGGCCTTGATACTCCTAGGCATTGAGTCAAACAACGCTTGGATGACGTGTACAGGTACAGCTGCCCATGCTGCTTCAACACGATACAACAGTTCATCAAGAGTAGTGACTGGCGTATTGTGACGAGCCAGTTGCTCGGCCACCATTGACCAGACGATTTCAATTGGAGAGAGATCTGGAGAATGTGCTGGCCAGGGCAGCAGTCGAACATTTTCTGTATCCAGAAAGGCTCGTACAGGACCTGCAACATGCGGTCGTGCATTATCCTGCTGAAATGTAGGGTTTCGCAGGGATCAAATGAAGGGTAGAGCCACGGGTCGTAACACATCTGAAATGTAACGTCCACTGTTCAAAGTGCCGTCACTACGAACAAGAGGTGACCGACACGTGAAACCAGTGGCACCCCATACCATCACGCCGGATGATACGCCAGTATGGCGATGACGAATACACGCTTCCAATGTGCGTTTACCGCGATGTCACCAAACACGGATGAGACCATCATGATGCTGTAAACAGAACCTGGATTCATCCGAAAAAATGACGTTTTGCCATTCGTGCACCCAGGTTCGTCATTGAGTACAAAATCGCAGGCGCTCCTGTCTGTGATGCAGCGTCAAGGGTAACCGCAGCCATGGTCTCCGAGCTGATAGTCGATGCTGCTGCAAACGTCGTCGAACTGTTGGTGCAGATAGTTGTTGTCTTGCAAACGTCCCCATGTGTTGACTCAGGGATCGAGACGTGGCTGCACGATCCGTCACAGCCATGTGGATAAGATGCCTGTCATCTCGACTGCTTGTGATACGAGGCCGTTGTGATCCAGCACGTCGTTCCGTATTACCCTCCTGAACCCACCGAGTCCATATGCTGCTAAATTATTGGATCTCGACCAACGCGAGCAGCAATGTTGCGATACGATAAACCGCAATCGCGATAGGCTACAATCCGAACTTTATCAAAGTCGGAAACGTGATGGTACGCATTTCTCCTCCTTACACGAGGCATCACAACAACGTTTCACCATGCAACGCCTGTCAACTGCTGTTTGTGTATGAGAAATCGGTTGGGAACTTTCCTCATGTCAGCACGTAGTAGGTGTCGCCACAGGCGCCAACCTTGTGTGAATGCTCTGAAAAACTAATCATTTGCATATCACAGCATCTTCTTCCTGTCGGTTAAATTTCGCGTCTGTAGCAATTCATCTTCGTGGAGTAGCAATTTTAATGTCCAGTAGCGTAAATACTGTTCAATGAAAATTCGTAATCTGGCCATTGAATGAAAATATCAGCTAGAGTCTGTTTTAAGCCGTGATAAGATCTCATTCTGCTATGACATAACAGGTAGCCGCTCCTTAGGTGCGCTGAAGTGGTGGAGCGGTGCTTTGAGATGACGCTACGGTACTCCGTTTAAACTGCCACGCTTATCATCGAAGTACCCGATTTCACGCGCAGTCTAGTACTTCCACGGTTTCAAGAAAAATTAACAACAGAACTCGGTAGTAAAAAAAATATTTCCTGCTAGAACATATATTTGAAGCAGAATGCTCTAAAAACTACAAAATATTGAGGGAAGAGTAAAATTTACAGGAGCGCAGTTGTCCCGAAGTTTGTGAATAAATACAGAACTGGGTTCGGCCTGTTTTTGCATAACATTCTTGCCCTTTTCTTATAGAAACACGTATACCTTTTTGTTATGATCAATCAAGTCGTCTCCGATTTCATGTGACCTGATGAACAATGACTCACCAAGTACTTCTGGACGTTGTTTTGGTCTTCAGGTCTTTCAGAAGTATTCTGATGTTTTCGTTGATGCCCTCTATCAATTTTATCCTTTGGTTTTCCTACGTATTCGACCTTCTGTTCTTCCGACCATTACAATTTTTTCTTGAGAATCTTCTGCTGTCATGATATGTCCAAAGTTCTTTAATTTCATCTGTAGTATTTACCTTTGGAGAATCACAAACCAAAGGGTGATGGTGTCCATATCTTGATATCAGTTGTGGCAGTGACATCAACAATTTGAAGCGAATTAGCTGGTGTCAGTTCTTCGATCTGTACAGACTTCACCCAATGAATCTAGTAATTACGATAGTGATTTCAGTTTTGCGTAAACACTTAATACCAAGTCGATGTATAGACAAAACACATACCATATAATCCAGTGTTCCTGCAATTGCATGCCGACTGTCCTCGTTTGAATAACGCAACGGTACCCAGTATTAGGTTTAATGTAGTTTCACACACTAATTTAGACAGTTACTGTACTCTATGGGGCATTCCAATGAAAAAGAGATAATGGAAAGAAGCATATAGTTTATCATTTGAAAAGTAATTGCATCAATCGTTAAAATATTTATTTAACTGTAAGATAAGAGGTCATTT
This sequence comes from Schistocerca nitens, assembly GCF_023898315.1. Taxonomy (NCBI): domain Eukaryota; kingdom Metazoa; phylum Arthropoda; class Insecta; order Orthoptera; family Acrididae; genus Schistocerca; species Schistocerca nitens. Next base: position 42,230,380 of record NC_064616.1, read on the forward strand.
CTTTCACGGAAAAATGTTTGCGGTTGCCTAAAGAACCACGATTGTTTCCAGCCGAGCTCCTCTTAGGGCGAAGCAAATCAACGGCCAGGAATGTCTTTCTTCAAGACTCCAAAATATGGAAACCGCGTGGAGAGCGATCAGACTGTGTGGAGGACGTGTTAGGGGTTCCCATCAAAATTTCTGCAACGTAGTCGAAAGAACCTTGGCAACTTGTGGGCGGATACAATCATGGTCACGTAGGCATGAAGGAATTAACCGTCTTGTCTCATAGCGGGGTAAATGTATAAATGGTGATTACTTTTGAAATAATGAACAGTTTACTTACTTTTTTCCATTTGCCTCGCTTTCATTTGACTGCCCTTACAGTAGCACAATGCTGCCTCATATACGCAATACGCAAACAAATGAAACATGAAATCACGCAAAGCAGGGATACATGTCTTATTCAACTTCTAGGTAGGCTGACGTTGGTCTTTTGGTCCCATTGAAAGAAAAGTTCCAAGATGCAGAGTGAAAAAGAAAGTTCATCGTGTATTTTCCACGTAAAAATAGCTACACCAAGTAGAAAATATTCCCAAATATGATCCTAATAATAGTCTTAACTTTTATTGCTTTGATGATTATTACGTTACATTGCAGTTTACTCAGTGAAGATTGTTTGGAATTGAAAAAAAATTAAACTCTCTCAATATCGTCACCCGTTCGATTTCATTATACACCTTAAGAATCAGTTCATGGACGCCAGTGACAATATTCAAAAAGCATGCAGAAAATGAGCGAAAAATCTATTAAGAATGTTGAATTATTGCTCATGGAGTCTGCACATCCAGCTTCAAGTGATAGGTTCAGTGTGATTTCCCAGAAGCTACACCAATGAACATGTTTTTTCATATACATTCATTTAATTTAAATCTCTCGTTTGTTATAAAATGTGCATTTCTTCCTTATATTTAGATTCCTATAATTACAGTACATCACAGACTTATTTGCAAATGGTAGAACGTGCGCCAAATGTTTGTCACTAACTCCATGAGACCCATAACTCGGTCTTAGAGATTCTGGTGCAAACTTAGAAACATCCTTGTCGTGTTGCAAATCTAACGAAAGGGGATTACGGTCTTAGCAACCTTTCTCAAGTTGATGCTCAATGAGCTCCGATAAAAAAAAAAAAAAGGCATTTTAGATATCTTGACAGGAAAGAATCGAGACGATTAAGTTCGGGTGACTTGACAGGCCGGGGGATAGGGGAAAGGTCAAGACAAAAACTGAATGGACTGCCTAGTCTGCAAACAGCGTGCAACGGCGCCAGGCGTGTTGAAACCCATATCTCCGTAAGTTGGCTTCGGTGACCTCACATTCCGTATCTTCAAAATGCCGTACACAGTAATCCCTTCGGGCTGTTTGGTTTTTACGCAGTTTACTGCATCACCCTGTATGTGGAGGGAAATAATGTGAAATTCCAAGATTTCGATAAACTTAGTCGTTAGTGGGAGAATATGTGCAGTCTCATTATCTTAACTAGCGGAAGTTGCTTCGTGCTTCTCGTTTTCCGCCGTGTATCTCCGTTCGTAGTAGACTGAATGATAACGCAAAAAAAGTTGTGCACGCGATAGCGCGAAACCTGGTAGCACTAGTTCGCGGTTCATCAGAAGTTAAAAAATTATCAGTTTATTTTCTGCCACAGATGAACACACAATATTTCATTCGCGTTCACAGGAAGGAGCTCTGCCCGCTTGTCGCACAGCAACTGCCTCCCGCGGCGATGAAAAGGAAAACAAAAGAAACAGCACAGCAGTTTCACAACAGTCCGATCGCTTCGATGGATAACACAATACACGCATGTCCGTCTCCCCGTGTTTTTTCCCACTTTATGGTTGTTTACAGTTTCTGGCTGCCAGCAGCTTCCCTTTTTGTTTTTTTGCTAAAGAATGTGCGTGCGTGATGTGCTCTCACTATCCGCGCCTCGTATGATACCGAGCGAGGTGGCGCAGTGTCACGCTGGGCTCGCATTCGGGAGGACGACGGTTCAAACCCGCGTCCGGCCATCCAGATTTAGGTTTCTTCTGATTTTTCTAAATTGTTTCAGGCAAATGCTGGGATGGTTCCTTTGAAAGGGCACGGCCGATTTCCTTCCCTAATGTGAGCTTTCGCTCCGTCTCTAGTGACCTCGTTGTTGATGGGACGTTAAACGCTAATCTCCTCCGCCTCGTACGATAAGAACACGAAGTTTGAAAATCGTATCAGTTGCAGATTTCCCGCTTCACGGCATGCAAACAAAGTGAGAAGATGGCACCGTCGTCAGTTCCTGTGGTAATTATGACATCACACATCATTTTCGTCCTACTACAACATCGGCTGTGGGAAACTGGTACGTTCGCAACTAGCAGGGTCCTACATGGACGCACATTGAAGACGACGTCCTTAGTCACGTAGAAGAGAACCGGACGAAGACTACTCGAAGCATTGCCCACGCCATGAGCTCCTTCAGTGCGCTCGGGTCAGAGCCCAATTGTCTCCCCTGTGTACGTACTGTGAAATAATCCGATCTTCAAACTTATTTTATATCCAAATAGTAAATTTCCTGGCATAGGTTCCCCAACAAAACGTCATCTACTAAGTCCCCTCTACAACCCCTAGAAGCCTACAATAGGAATTGTCGAAGATCCGTTTTTATTAAAACGGTAACTTATAGTATGACCGTCTAGAATAATTCATTAGAATACAAATTCCGCAAGGAAAGTTGTTTATTGATTTGGAAACGTATCTCACAGAGTTTGCGTTAGCGTGTTACAGTCGTTTTAAAAAGGTCATGCTATAGTTTCTGCACTAATATTCAAAATGGAACTTTTGTATGCTACGAGCACAGATTCGAGGCGAAGGTCTAAGTAAAGTTTAACAAGTCCGCACCCTTGTAGATAAAAAACGAAGTGTTCTGCAAGTATGATGAATCGGAAAGTTCTGAATACTGGAACAGTGGAAGTGTCGTTATAATTTCTGTGATTCTCCTAACGTAGATATCGTAAAAATAAAATTTTATTAACAACAGCTCACCCAGAATCCTACAGGCAATCAGTCTACCCATGTTCCATATGTGAATGTATTGTGTATAGATTTGTGGTCTACCAAAAGTACGGTTCTGTAGCTTTGGTACACTACATAAATGAAAGTAGTAAGTGGTAGGATTAGCGCAGTATTGGTAGCATTGGTAGGGAAAGAAACATAAAAGAATGTGTAAGAGAGAAACTGGGAGCCAACTATTTTGCTTTGCGTTTTGATTCTGTGGTTGTTTTGCAGATAATTAGAACAGCACACCATTCAGTATTAGTCCATTGTGTATTTTATATTCTAACAGAACATAAATTTAATTTTATAATTAATAAAAATTAGTTGATCTCGTAACTTCTGCTCTTTTATGAAACCAAAGTAATTTCTTCTGATGAAAGTACAGTTTACATTCACAAACATATATATAATGATAGTTGGTATTTACGAATAACAGAAACATATTTCATGTAAGTTCGGCGAAGTACTGATATGTTTTCGTTTTGCGCTTCTTCTTAAAAAAAAATTACCTTTTCGTTGTGTAAACTGCATTTTTTAGCTTTATACGATAATCTGCATTGTTTTATTAATTTTTAATACAAAATCTCTCTGTTTCACGTGACAAGTCAATAACATTCGAATAAAAACTTAATTGGACATTGAAAAATTCTATTTGGTGTATATACTGTTTATTTTTAAGTAACAGGTAGAAGTATAGCTATATAGAACAAAATCAGTCCGTAAGCAGCCCTTTATGTATCCTCCCTCAGTTTCCGGATGATTTACGCTTCCGTTATTTAGGGTTATCTAGTAAGACATTGATCGCATGTGTAAAGAAAGTAATCGTTATAGGTAACGCCCAACATGTATGTAACTCACCTATCAAATACGTAACGTGGATACAATCTTACTTGTCCAAAGCTTTATGAAAACTGTCATAGTCTACTCTTACTTCTGATAATCTATGGTAGCTTATGGTGGTTTCACGTGAAACCATTACATCATAGAATGGAAGCTCGTACTACAAGGAAATATACCCACAACAAACATATAAGAAATATCAACAGTACTCAAACTCATCACAGAGAAAAACTACTTCACATTCAACAACAAATTTTATTCTCAATTATCTATGAGATCCCCAATCAGTGGTTTCCTAGCTGATATTTTCATCACTCAGATAGAGAATCAAATCTCTGACAAAATAGTAAAACCAGAGCAGTACAAAATTAAATATTGGTACAGATATATAGATGAAATAAATTCCCAAACAGATTAATCACACTCTCATATAAAAGAACTTCACGAGGCAATAAACACGATCCACCCAAAAATGCAGTCCACCACCGACACACAGACAGATGAAAAACTCAGTTTCTTAGATCTCACCATACACATGAGAAACAACAAACATGAATTCACAAATTATAGGAAACTTGTAAGCACCAGCACCATCATTCATAGCCAATATAATCACCCCATATATCATAAAGAAGCTAGCTTCAGATATTTACTACACAGACTGAAGAAAATATACATGAACAAACATGATTACACAGAAGAACCGAACACAATAAAACAAACTGCACAGGGCAATGGGTATGACACAAGGACTGTAGATAAAGTAAATAACAGAACACAAAAACAGGGAACATATTATCATGAAACATACACACACAGACACAACACAACTCACAACAAATCAGCAGACAGTAAACAACAATCGACACAATTATAACAACAAAGTCACACACAGAGTGGGCAATATACTAAAGAGATAAGGTCTTAACATACGAGTAGTATACAGAACCAAAAACAGAATGCAGAAGAGACTTGAAAGAAATACCACAAATACTGACAAATACAACCAGCCTGGTATATATGAACTAACGTGCAACTTCTGTTTACCTATATATAGGGGTAAAACGTACAGGAGTTTTAGAACATGGGATACAGAACGTCTCAGAGCACTGGAAGCAATAGCTCAACATTAGCAGATCACCTAACAGGACAGAATTACCACCTAGCCAACGTAGAAACCGATTTAAAAATCCTTAAAAGTAGTAACAGCCTACACCAAAAATTACCAATAGTAGAAAAGTCCATTCCAAGAACTGTAAATGATCAGCTTCTAAAACTAAATTCCCTTCTCTCCACACTCCACACTATTCATTCTAGCTGCCTATACGTAACTCTCTCTCTCTCTCTCTCTCTCTCTCTCTCTGATTCTATCGCTCTGTCTCTGTCTGTCCGTCTTGGGCACACACACACACACACACACACACACACACACGAACTAAACATCACAAATGTCAACAACGCTTCAAATCGTCGCGCCACATCCCAAAGAAACACAACACGAGACAAATTAACACTAAACAGCCACAAAAACACGTAATGGTGGCGAAAACTGTGTTTGGCGAACAAATCTTAGAAAATGCATGTGTGACGACGAAAGCGTGAGCAATAATTGTGTTACCGCAACACAGACAAAAGTAAAACACAACGACATTAAAAACTGTAAGTAACACGCCATACAACACGATACATAGCGATTCTCTGTCGGAATTGAATAATAAACAGAAAAATAAAATAACGGTTTGCTGTTTGCAGATGACAAGCTGTAGACTGCGTAGTACACCTAAAGCTACTGGCATATTTCATTTCATTTTCTTATCTTACTGTAAAACGTTTACATAATGTAGGAATTGTTACAAGTGTAAGTAACATGCAAAGTACGTGTAATACAAGCATAATAACAGAATATCACTTAAATAGCAATTTTCAACGCATTTTTGAGAGTACAACATTTGTCATGAACTTGTACAAAAACGTTAAGACAATAATTTTACACATTCAGATCACTCATCTGTGTCATAGAAACTTATGCTTAAAAGTTAATTTCTAAGCTTAGTCTTAAATTTTACTTCATGTGTTATTTCCTTCGTGTACGTTGGCAGAGCATTGTAACGTTTTATTCCAAAATAGCTTACATGCTTTTGGGTTTGTTTTATCCTTACTCTTTCTAAATGTAAATTTTTACAATTGCGAGTATTATAATAGTGGCAGGCCTCATTGGTACCTAAATTGTTCAGGTGTGCTCTTGTATACAGAATTCTTTTAAATATGTACAGTGATGGTATTGTGAGTATTTGTAATTGTTTGAAGAGGGGCCTGGTGAATTCGAATAGTTCTTTTCTGTAGTTTGAAGGTATCTATTAATTGTGATTTAGTTTTGCCCCAGAATACTGTACCATAAGACACAATACACCGAAAGTAAGCAAAATACAATAATCTAGAACACTCTACGCTGCATACTCCACATATTATTCTCAATGCGAAACATGCCGAATTGAGCCTGTGAGTTAAATACTTGATATGGTCTTTCCATCTTAAGCTTTTATCAATCTACATGCCCAGAAACATCTTGGATTGCACATTCTCTATCTCTGTGTCACACAGTTTTAACTGGAGGTCATTTCCTTGGGTTGCTTTGACATACTGTATATAATACGTTTTACTTAAGTTAAGTGTTAACTTGTTTGCATTAAACCACTGTTGTATATATTTCAGGGCTATATCAGTTGTGGTGGATAGTGATTTTTTATTATCACTTATAATTATGGTCGTGTCATCTCCCGACAATATAATTTTGGTAGCAATATTTGGATTCCTTATGTCATTTATATAAAGCAAAAATAATAAGGGACCAAGAACACTGTCCTGTCGGACTCCTATTTCCACTTTCTTCGTATCTGAAACCCACTTGATTTTCTCGTTATTATCATCTGAGATTCCTTCTACAACCTGAGTCCTGTCTTGAAGGTAAGATTCAAATCATCTCCACACAACTCCTCTTACTCCTATTGCCTCCTTCCTGATTAAAAAAAATTCGGTGATTTACTGTATCGAAGGCTTTCGATAGATCTAAGTTAATTCCCGCTACACATTTTTTATTGTCAAGATTCCTGAGAATGTCTTCAGTATAGGCAGGGATGGCCGATTCTGTACTGTGGCCTGAACGGAAGCTGTGTTGACTGCAGTTCAGAAGTTTGTACGCATCTAAGTAACTTATGAGTATGATGTTCATTAATGTCTCTAAAATTTTGGAAAATGATTGCAGAAGGGAAATTGGTCTTTAATTTACTACCTTATGTGGATCTTCTTTTTCAAACAGAGGTCCAACCTTTGAGATTTCCAATCTCCGTGCTTGTTTGTAACAATACTTCTGCCCATGATTGGTTAACTAGTGTATTTACGAAAAGACTGCAACTGTTAGAGGATAAAGGTCTTTTGTACATTTGATGTTAAGTATTTGTGGTCACTGGGACAGTGAGAATTTTAAGGATTAGTGCATTGTGATCGGATATTTCTAGGTTGACCTTAATTACATCTGTATCTATGGCTCCTATATTTGTGAAGAAATTATCGATGGGACTTTCCGAAGAGTTTGTTACTCTTGTAGGGATAGTTATATGCGGATACAAGTTGAAGCTCTGTAGAGCATTCAGCAGCTGATCTTTAGATGCACTTTCTGTTAACATGTTGACATTGAAGTCTCCACTTATAATTATAAAGGGTGATTCAAAAAGAATACCACAACTTTAAAAATGTGTATTTAATGAAAGAAACATAATATAACCTTCTGTTATACATCATTACAAAGAGTATTTAAAAAGGTTTTTTTTCACTCAAAAACAAGTTCAGAGATGTTCAATATGGCTCCCTCCAGACACACGAGCAATATCAACCCGATACTCCAACTCGTTCCACACTCTCTGTAGCATATCAGGCGTAACAGTTTGGATAGCTGCTGTTATTTCTCGTTTCAAATCATCAATGGTGGCTGGGAGAGGTGGCCGAAACACCATATCCTTAACATACCCCCATAAGAAAAAATCGCAGGGGGTAAGATCAGGGCTTCTTGGAGGCCAGTGATGAAGTGCTCTGTCACGGGCTGCCTGGCGGCCGATCCATCGCCTCGGGTAGTTGACGTTCAGGTTTCATAACTAACCTTTTTCGTAGGACTCTCCATACAGTTGATTGTGGAATTTGCAGCTCTCTGCTAGCTCTGCGAGTCGATTTTCCTGGGCTGCGAACAAATGCTTGCTGGATGCGTGCTACATTTTCATCACTCGTTCTTGGCCTTCCAGAACTTTTCCCTTTGCACAAACACCCATTCTCTGTAAACTGTTTATACCAACGTTTAATACACCACCTATCAGGAGGTTTAACACCATACTTCGTTCGAAATGCACGCTGAACAACTGTCGTCGATTCACTTCTGCCGTACTCAATAACACAAAAAGCTTTCTGTTGAGCGGTCGCCATCTTAGCATCAACTGACGCTGACGCCTAGTCAACAGCGCCTCAAGCGAACAAATGTACAACTAAATGAAACTTTATAGCTCCCTTAATTCGCCGACAGCTAGTGCTTAGCTCTGCCTTTTGTCGTTGCAGAGTTTTAAATTCCTAAAGTTGTGGTATTCTTTTTGAATCACCCTGTATATTTTTTTGATGATGTAATATGTTGAGCAATGTCTCTAACTTATTTCTAAATATTTCAGGATCACCACATGGTGGTATGAACATTGACATTATTATTAATTTACTCTTTTGCTTATTCAGCTATATTGCTACACCCTCAAAATGTTTTTCTTCACTCATAGCGTCAGCTACAGACAAGTTTTTAACTTTTACTCCATGATCTACATAAATGCAAACACCACCATGTCTTGTTTCCTTTTTGCAATAATGACTGACTGAATTATATGGGGAAAGACTAATGTTTACTAGTTAATAATTCTTGCACCAATGTTCTTGAACACAAATACAGTCTATACTAGCTTCACTGGCGGCAACCTCAAGTTGTAATCTTTTATTTTTAATACACTGCATATTGAGGCTCATTATTTTTAAATTACTAGAAATATGTTGAGAGGAGTTCGTACTTGCGCTATCCGCTGTTACCAAGCTTCATATGAGGTATAAGAACTAATGCGTGCATCCATTTTATTTCCAAATGCATTACAAAACTAGAACCTTTAGACATATCGTAAGGAAACAACATAGTGACACAGGTCTCGAATCTATACTATATGCAAACCAATGTCAAATATTTGACGATAGTCGCTCATTTTACAAATATAAAAACTTTGTACCAAAAGTTCCTGTAGGGGATAACATGTAACAACAATTTTGCAGAAGGAAAATAAATAAATCCACTAATCATAGTACTAAAAGTGGTGAAATATATCCAAGTGAAAACAAAATTACAATGTGTGTTGCATAAGGCAGAATTCCTCTTCAGTTGTTATTAATTCATGTCATATTCCGAAGCCAGAAAAATTAGCATCAAAATTAGCTGGTGGTATGTACTTTGCCGAGCTGGATCTTAAAGAAGCATATCTGCATATACCTTTAGACGAATGACAAATACTCCATTTGATCATTACCGTTAGTAAACGTTACCGTAAAGAATAGCCAACGCACTGAGTTTTTTCCAGAAGTGATTAAAATAGATAATTCGGAAAGCCCCGAATGCTGTGATGTACCTCGATGGCATAACTGTCTCAGGTACAACTCCACAGTAACTCTTACAGAATTTAGAATCTGTTTTCAAAATTCTTAGTGGAAAATCTGAAATGCAATAAAGACAAGAGCATCTTCTTTCAGTGCAATACTTAGGACTCATGTTGTCTGTACAAGCCATCAAGCTGATGCCACAACATATTCTCTGAAGTTTCTCCCTAACGCAGCTTCCATCAGCGAACCACTGCACAAGTTGTCACGTAATAGCACCAAATGAAACTGGAATTATAAATGCCAATGTGCCTAAACAAATTAAAACAGTGTTTGTTTGACGCCAAAAGTCTTGTGGCATATGATCCAAGAAAAACGCTAACAACTGCTCCAGATGCGTCAGACTGTGGCATAGGCGCTATTCCATCACATCGACGTCATGGTTTTGAACGACCACTTGCGTTCGCTTCCATGACTCTGACAATGACACAAAGAAATTACATTTAGGTCGAGAAGGAGATTCTCGCAATTACCTTTGCAGTCAAGAAATTTCATGATTACCTTTATGGATGTAAATTTATCCTCTTTACAAACCAATAACCTTTAGTGAAAATATTTGAACCGAACAATACTGTTCCTACAAAGGCAGCTACAAGCAGAATTACAGAACTATGAAATTATGTTCAGTTACACAGCATAACACACGAACACAGATTTGTTTTCACATCTGGCAATACGACAAGACAAAAAGTTTGACTCATCAGCTGTTGCTTGTTTTTCAATAGATATCAGTAGTCAAGACACAGTGAAAAATTTCCCTGTAAACTCTGACATAATTGCCAAATTTGTGCCTAACGATCCTGTTTTGTCTAAGATAAAACAGTATGTTGAAATGGAGCGAATTAACTATAAGAAGTTACTACGCAGCCAGATATTAAATCTTATTAGAATATGAGGCACGTACTTACAGTGTACAAAGGTGTCATTCTGCTACATTCAGAATAAGCCAAGACGCCAATGGTTATTCTTCTTGTTTTTAAATCTAAGGCCCTAAACACTCTACGTCAATGCCATTGGGGCATTGTTCGTACCAAATGCACTGCTGCTGAGAAAATATTGACAAAGACGTTGAACTGATGTAGGTACGTGTCAATTATGTCAAAAATATCAGTCGGCTCTGCCTCGACAATATTTCCCATGGCCACAGGCATATTGAATTTACAGGACCGTTTCTCGGAAGCTACTGGCTCTCGTCCTCATCGCTACTTTCTCCAAATTTCCATCTGTGATACATATTGAACAGTTGCCGAAATCTATTGTGACTGACAAAGGTACCCAATTTACTCCTGGGAAATTTAAAGAATTTTTTGAAACCAACAGCATTTCACATTTTCCTACTGCATCTTCTCGTCCTGAGGTCAATTTAATCGCTGCAAGATTTATACGAACTGTCAAGTCGCACACGACGAAGCTGGTTCGGGAGTACAAAAAGACAGTACTTTACTGATGTTCCTATCCCAGTACAAAACCACTCCACATGATGTACAGCTGCTAGCGGAAAAACTCTATGGAACAGCCGACCGGAGTGGCCGAGCGGTTCTAGGCGCTACAGTCTGGAACCTCGACACCGCTACGGTCGCAGGTTCGAATCCTGCCTCGGGCATGGATTTGTGTGATGTCCTTAGGTTAGTTAGGTTTAAGTAGTTCTACGTTCTAGGGGACTGATGACCTCAGAAGTTCAGTCCCATAGTGCTCAGAGCCATTTGAACTCTATGGAAGATTTATCAGACATTGTCATGTTTAAAGCCATCCATGCATCCGTAAGCCGAGCATCAACGATAGTACAAACAAAAATAATTTAAACTTTATGATCCGGTCCTCATTATGGAAGGTGTTCGAGAGTGACGCAGGCATCACGAAGCACGGACCCAGGTAGCCAACAAGGCACTGTGGCAGCTGATGGAGGCTCCATGTTGGTGTGAGTTGTGATTACGTGGAGTGGACGGGTCCTCTGGTCCAACTGAACCGATTATTGACTGGAAATGGTTATTTTCAGCTACTTGGAGACTATTTTCAGCCATTCATGGACTTATGTTTCCAAGCAACGATGGAATTTTAATGGATGATAATGAGCCATATCATTAGGCCCCAATTCTTCGTGATTGGTTTCAGGAATATTGTGGACCATTTGAGCGAATGATTTGGCCACCCAAATGGCCCAACATGAATCTGGTCGAACATTAATGGAACATAATTGAGAGGTTAGTTCGTGCACAAAATCTTGCACCGACAACACTTTGCCAAATATGGACGTATATAGAGGCAGCATGGCACAATATTTTTGTGGGGGACATGCAACAACTTGTTGAGAGCATGCCACGTCAGTCTGCTGAACTACGCTCTCCAAAAGCTGGTCTGACACGATATTAGGAGATATCCCATGACTTTTTTCACTCCAGTGTATTATGTTCAAGAAAAAATGTTCACATGGAATCGCAATTGCCGACCGGAGTGGCCGAGCGGTTCTAGGCGCTTCAGTCTGGAACCGCGCGACCGCTACGGTCGCAGGTTCGAATCCTGCCTCGGGCATGGATGTTTGTGATGTCCTTAGGTTAGTTAGGTTTAAGTAGTTCTAGGGGACGATGACCTCAGATGTTAAGTCCCATAGTGCTCAGAGCCATTTGAACCATTTTTGAATCGCAATTCGCCTAGAAAATCACGTGCATCTGGGCAGAATTCCTAGGCTGCTTTCTTTTACACATTCAGAAGATCCATATGGAATCAGCCGCCTGAGGTATCCTCGAATGTAGCTGGCAGCGCCCCTGCTAGCGCCTCCAGCAGCGGGCCCGAGCTGCATCGAGCCTGTGACGAACTGATAGAAGTGAATGTTGAGCCTCCCTCAGACCAAAATACAGACTCCGAAACGGCGAACGCTTGCTGGTCGCCTCCTCTGCGTGATCTTGAGTGGGTTTCGCATGGTGCCGCAGGTGACTACCCGATGGAGGAACACATATTCGCGCAACAAATATGCACGCGTGCAAGAAAGAAAGCAGGCCACTAATGAAACCAAGAGACTTTATGAGCTTCCCCTCCCCAGGCGGTGAAAGTTGTGTAGCAAGCAAGACACACACAACAAGTAGTGCGACAGGCCGCCATCACACAGGCACATGCCTAGCGTCTCTCAGTTCTGGGCGGCGGCCTTCCAGATGGTACTCACAAACCCGGACATCTTCCTGCTTCTTTCAGCGCGTCGTACACATCCGCTCATGGTGTGTACAGCTGCCATAGGGAGCGCTGTCAGCTGTAGACTCCTTTACTTCCGCCTTGACTGACGAGCAGGGAAATCCTTCGGCCAAGAGGCACCAAAACACCATTCACCACAGTTCTGAAGGGACTGATGACCCCGCTGTTTGGTTATTTTCCCCAAATCAACGAACCAATCAACCAACAGTTCCAAACCAGCGATTAGATAGTTCGGTTGAGTTCAGTGCCTGCAGTCAGCTCTGTACAGCACTATCTTTTGAATTACAAATCGCAAGTTAGGGAGAAACAGGAACATTCACATAATGTCTGCAGATTGCAATCAATTATAATGACAATTATAGACGTCTCAGAGGCAGTAGACTTATTTAGATACAATTGTGTTAGGTTTAGTACATATAGTGCCACACTTCAAAGTTAAGTACCATTTTGTACCATACTCTTCATGAATGTTATTTCTTATTACTTATTGTATTGGTACATTTCTGTTTTAGTGCCGCCGTATCAGATAAGTATTTAATTATCATGCAATGGCTAACTTTAAGGAGCTATAGCAGGAAAGCATTTCTCTACTACTGCAGATGTTTGAGCGGAATTAATAGTAGCATTCAATGACTACATTCATAACAGCATATAACAGGTAGAAATTTGAATATGTGGTACCATGTAATATACCTTCCACCACCCATTTTTGAATGATTCTTGCGTAAGCAGCAGTAGTGAGTGGAAGACTATTTTCCAAGCAAGCAATGTGCACATATTTAACTGAGTGAAGATCTTACAGAATCAGAGCTATATTCGGCTAGATGTTACAGTGCTGTAATCGTTGCGTGTATGACTGGATCCCACTTTCTTTCGTGCTGGAGGTTTGCAGTGTCCCCAACTGATGACTCCTTGAGCAATGCGATTATGATACTCGTTTCTATGATCGACTGGCTTTCTAGACACCACGTTATCTTAGTCTAAGGGAGAGATGGCTTGTATGCTATCTCTCTACCATAAGTGTTCAAATGTGTGTGAAATCTTATGGGAATTAACTGCTAAGGTCATCAGTCCCTAAGCTTACACACTACTTAATCTAAATTATCGTAAGGACAAACACACACACCCATGCCCGAGGGAGGACTCGAACCTCCGCCGGGACCAGCCTCTACCATAAGTGTAAGTCTGTTCTGTCAGTTACGTTTTAACAATTTATCAGATACATGAAAGAAGCTAAAAACCACACCTATCACGATCGATGCGCCAGTCCAGTTCAGCAGGTAGAGCTGACCTGGTTGTAGTAGGAAATATGTAATGTACATCATCATCTCACACCATCAATATATAGCGTAATGGACAGACCAGAGTATATGGGGCGGGGTAATAAGACTATACCACTCAGGGCCGAGTCACATTGACAGGAAATCCAGAAGCGGATCGCGTCATATTCGGGGAGGCAGAAAACAAAGCTCTCAGTGTGTTTTTGTGAGGAATTCCTGCACAGTTTGGAGAAGGGTAATAATGGAAAATCCAGATGATTTGTATACTGCACTACTTGTTGCCACTCATTTGCTGGAAACAGATATTGCTACATGAGTATGCTATGATAAACGAATTTTTGCTGCTGAAAAGAATTGTTTTCGTTGTGGGACACTAATGCAGAGAGGGAATACTGTTTGGTGGGCTTGTAAATGGTAAGGAATGTAAATTTTTAGCGACCCCAGTACCACTGCAGGTTTTTCTGGCGAGGAGGTGCAGCCATTGCCCATTGTCCAGAGCGAAGTGGTCTCAAGCTGGCTGTTGGCGTGTCCTTGGGCCCTCTCCGAATTTTGCGATGACCCTTGATAACCCATCCACGACGTCCCTGGTGTTGGTAGTCGAGTGGTCAGTTGATCTTCTCCCTACTGGCTTCTAGGTTTCAGCATCTGGAGGCCCCTGAATGTTGAACAAGTATGTGGACCTCAAAAGGCCCTACTGCTGGCTTCCGTGTTCAAGTTCAGTGCTGTTAGCACCGTGTGATACGTAGTTGTCGGAAGACAGTCAGTTCCTCCATCAGTAGATGACAGGCGGCGAGCAGCATGAAGTTTATCAGGCAAGTTCCATCATGAAGAGTACAAATTCGGCTAGTTCATAGTGTGTGCTGGAGCATCTAGAACATAGATTCAGTATAGTATCATAATCATGGAGTCAAGTGCTATTACTGTTAAAGCTATCGATCCCAATGATCAACTCATGATGAGAGCTGGAGGGCAGGGGGAATTTAAAGGGAGCTAGCGTGAGGCTGTGACATAGGGCCTGGTTTGTTATGACCATATGTGTCCTCCTTATTCTGCTATATTCACTTAAAAGGAATGTAACTGCTGAGTCAGTTGCTCACTGTTCCTTGTGAAAGAGATGGAGATTCTTGCAACATGTCTTACGAGCTAATAAATTTGCTTGTCTCAGTTACTGTCACTGTTTCCTCTCTGTTCAATGCATATCCTTACACGACAGGTGGTTTCGTAACGTGTCGACGACCTGACCCATTTGTGGCATACTGGGTCGCTTTCTGCTTCTGTCTCTGTGTCTGGCATGATTTTATTTTTCCTGTGGCTGTGTGAGTGAGTTTCAATAAAATTTTTCTAATTTCTACCCGGGTGCTGTTACAGTACAACGTTGTCTGCAACATATGCTCGGGCAACTCGGCCAATGCGATTCTATGAAACAAGTGTCTCTTGATACAGCTCTCCACAAAGTCCCAGAACAGCTGTGCTACTGTCGAGTTCAGTCAAACACGACAGGAGGGAGAAAGTGATCTACGATGGAATATGTGATATTTGCTAATTGACTGAGTTTAGTACGTGTCTTAACAATGTTACCTGCCTTGAAAATGGAAATTTGAATTAGTTTCCTGTAGCTTCAGTTTCAAAATGTATTTAACTTGTACAGAACTGGTTCATGATAATACTTCGGCTTAACTTTATTTTACATATTGATTGTTGGTGTGTACTACAGTAGTAATGTAACAACCAGAAGACTAATCAGAGTATTGACAAGATTGTCTCATTGTAACGTTTTTAAATTTCGTTAGCAAATTTGTTCCTACATTATGTGATCAAAAGTATCCGGACACCTAGCTGAAAATGACTTACAAGTTCGTGGCGCCCTCCATCGGTAATGTTGGAATTCAATATGGTGCTGGCCCACCCTTAGTTCTGATGAAGGTTCCACTCTCGTAGGCATACGTTCAGTCAAGTACTGGAAGGTTTCTTGCGGAATGGCAGCCCATTCTTCACGGAGTGCTGCACCGAGGAGAGGTATCGATATCGGTCGGTGAGGCCTGTCACGAAGTCGGCGTTCCAAAACATACCAAAGGTGTTCTGTAGGATTCAGGTCAGGACTCTGTGCAGGCCAGTCCATTACAGGGATTTTATTGTCGTGTAACCACTCCGCCACAGGCCGTGCAATATGAACAGGTGCTCGATAGTGTTGAAAGATGAAATCGCTATCACCGAATTGCTCTTCAACAGTGGGAAGCAAGAAAGTGCTTAAAATATCAGTGTAGGCCTGTGCTGCGATAGTGCCACGCAACACAACAAGGGCTGCAATCCCCCTCCATTAAAAACCCGAACACACCATAACACCACCGCCTCCGAATTTTACTGTTGGCACTTCACACGCTGGCAGATGACGTTCACCGGGCATACCCACACTCTGCCATCGGATCGCCACATTGTGTACCGTGATTCGTTAGTCCACACAACGTTTTTCCACTGTTCAGTCATCCAATGTTTAATCCTCTTACACCATGCGAGGCATTTTCTGGCATTTACCGGCGTGATGTGTGGCTTATGAGCAGCTTCTCGACCATGAAATCCAAGTTTTCTCGCCTCCTGCCTGTCATAGTACTTACAGTGGATCCTGGTGCATTGTTGAATTCCTCAGTGATGGTCTATATAAATGTTTGCCTGTTACGCATTACGACCCTCTGCAACTGTAGGCGGTCTCTGTCAGTCGACAGACGATGTCGGCCTTACGCTTTTGTGCTGTACGTGTCCCTTCACGTTTCCACTTCACTATCACATCGGAAACAGTGGACCTAGGGATGTTTAGGAGTGTGGAAATCTCGCGTACAGGCGTATGACACGAATTACACCCGATCACCTGACCACGTTCGAAGTCCGTGAGTACCGTGAGTGCCCCATTCTGCTCTCTCACGAAGTCTGATGACTACTGAGGTCGCTGATATGGAGTACCTGACAGTAGGTGGCAGCACAAAGAAAATAATATGAAAAACGTATGTTTCCAGGGGTGTCCGGATACTTTTGATAAGATAGTTAGGTATATGACCATCATGTACGTTGGAACATGTTTTCACATGTGGAACAACCTTAATTGTCTGGAGTAGTTTTTGTAATTTCAGAAAAAGACTGCAGCGTATAAAAAGGGAACGTCATCATTTAAAAGTTATTTTTATTTATTTATTATTTATTATTTACATATGGCAAGGGCCTTATCGACCATACGACTGCTCTATGAGCCTCTTCCACTTCTGTCTGACCAATGCGCTGTATGTCCAGTTGCTGTTGCTGTTCATCTTAGTTGTGTCCTCCCGAATGTTATCCCACCATCTGATTCTGGGTCTCCCTCTTCCTCTCGTTCCATCTGTTGTTCTGCTGAATGCCATTCTAGGTAGTCTAGTCTCTGTCATTCTTGCTATATGGACTGCCCAGTTCAACCTTCTCCTCTTGGGCACTCCGACGATGCTACGGTGTTTGTACAGCCTCTGAATTCTTCATCTTATTCTCCACTGTATGTTATTTTCGTCGTATACGAGTCCAAAAATTTTCCTTTAATACTTTTCTTTCGAATATTAACAGTGTTTCTTCATCTTTCTTTCTAAATATTAATGTTTCACATCCATATAACATCACAGGTATAATGGTCGATTGATATAAGCGGGTTCTGAAGTTACTGCTAAGTGAACTTTTTCTTAGAATTTTGATGCAACTAAAAAGTGTCTTGTTTGCTGTTGCTAAACGGGCATCTATTTCTATATCTGTAAGTGTTGTTATTACTAAAAAGACTTCCTAGGTATTTGAATAGGCGAAGAGTCTTGAAATTGAATCCATCTACAGTCAAAGGTACATCTTTTCTGGTTTTCTTACTTATACGCGGGTATTCTGTCTTTTCTTCATTAACATGTAATCCTGTTTTCTCAGCAGTTTTGTAGCAATTTTGCTTCATTCTGATTAATTCTGTTTTAGAACTACTTATTAGTGCAACGTCATCTGCATAGGCAAGTCTTGTAATGTTCACATCCTGTAGCTGGATTCCTTGTGGACTGGTTTTAGAAAATTCTCTCTCGATCTTCTCTAGGACAAGGTTAAACAAAATAGGTGAAATGGCATCCTCTTGTATCAGTCCAGTGTACACTTTAAAATCTTCAGTTTCTCCTACCGGCGTCGTTATGCGATATAAAGTTTCGTCTATACACATTTTAACTAATCTAAGTTTGATAGTATTTTAAATTGTTTCATTATATTTAGGAGTGTCTGTCTGTGTATGCTATCATAGACCTTTTTAAAATCTACGAATAATATGTGGACATCTACAGTGAATTCCCATGCCTTCTCAGTTACTTATCTTAGGGTGAATAAGTAATCTAATGTGGATCTGTTTCTGCGGAAACCGCATTGGTAGTCCCCAATCAGTTCTGTTATTGGAATCAGCCTGTTTAATAGGCAGCTCGATAAGATTCTGTAGGTCACATCCAGTAAGGCAATTCCTCTGTAGTTATCACAAACAAGTTGGTCATTCTTCTTAAATATGGGGCACATAATTGCAGTTTTCCAATCTGCAGGAATGATTTCTGTCTTCCAAATTGTTTCTATTAACGCCTGTATTTCTAATTCCGGTTGTGGGACTCCATTATTTAATAGCTCAACGTATATCTGGTCGTCGCCACAAACCTTGTTATTCTTTAATTTCTTTACTGCTTGCTGTGTTTCATTTACTGATGGGGTAGTAACTGTATCAGCTATATCAACTGTATCAGGTTCTTCCAATTTAAAGTAATGCGGGTCATTGCAGTTGAGAAGTTGTGAATAGTATGTCTTCCATCTTTTTTGTATCTTACTTTTGTTGGTCAATATTTTCCCATCCTGATCCTTTATAAACTGTTCCCTTTTATTGACTTTACCAAAGAAATTTTTTTTAATATTTTGATACATCTGCCTTATCCTGTGATATTGGAGATCATCCTCTGCTTCTCTGATCATATTGTTATAGTATTCCCTTTTCTCTTGTCTTAAGGTTCTTTGCGTTACTTGACGGGGTTTATAGTATCTTTCCTTCAATGTCATATTGTCCCTTTCTTTAATCCACGCATTCCTCGCATTCCTCCTTTCCAGCACTTTTTCATGACACTTTATGTTAAACCGAATATTTTTAGGCCGTTTTCTTTTACCTATGATTTTGGAAGTGCTTCTTGAACACAGGTGTCTCCCTCTGCTTTCGTGATCCTGTGGTTCTGTATTGGTCAGTCTCGGTTTTGTTATCTTGCTCTCAATTTCTTTTGTAAAATTTTCTTTTATGTTTACTTTCGCCAGGTTTCCTATGTTATATCTTGTAATTTCTTTTCTATTTCTATTTACTTTCGTTTTGAGTTTCACTTTCATTTTTGATATGATTAACATGTGGTCTGGGCCAGAATCCGCTCCCCTAAAGGTACTGACTTCTTTAATACTGTTTCGGAATCGCTTGTGGATAGCTGCATGATCTGTTTGATTGACTACCTTTTCATCTGGTGATATCGATGTTCCTAAATGAATGCGTTTATGTTGAAATTTTGCGCTGCTTATCGTAAGACCATTTGTCATTGCAAAATTTATAAGTCGAGCCCCATTATCTGAAATTGCCTCTTGTAAGCTAAATTTGCCGATGGTTGGCTTGTAGATTTCTTCCTTTCCTACTTCGGCATTAAAATCTGCTAAAACTATTTTCACATTGTGCCTACTTAATGAGTTGTACGTTTGTTTGAGTTGGTTGTAGAATTCTTCCTTCGTGTTGTCATCCTTATCTTCTGTGAGTGCGTGTGCATTTAGAAATGTAATGTGTAACCACTGCATCTGAATAGTTATGTATGGTATACGGTTATTAACATGTTTGAACTCCCTTATTGAGTCATACATTGGTTTATGAATGTAGAAACCGGTTCCACATTCATGGCGCTGACCGCAATCCCCATACATTATTGTCCTGTCTGCTATTTTCAGTGAACCTGTTCCCTGCCATCTTACTTCTTGGAGAGCTACCAGTTGCACTCTGTATTTTCTTAATCCGTTTGCTAGTATTTGGGCAGTTCCAGGGCGATACAGGCTTCTAATATTCCATGATGCAAAAAAGCATTCCTTGTAGCTTTGCCAGTTCTTGTTCCAGTAAATCCTGTCCTGTTTCCGAGGCTGGCGTTGAGTATCCTGACCGTTTCTTATTTTTACACGAGTGGGTTGGTAGCCCTCTGCACAACCCCCAACCTGGAGGACCAGGAGTCTTGATTTTGGGGTACTCTACCCCTAGGAGGGTTGCCTTCACCGCGGCTGAGCGAGGCTGTCATGCCCGTGCTAGTTTTGGTCCACCTCGGGTATTTTATTTCCCCGGTACCCTCTATATCTAGAGAGCATTCCCCTATCCGCCACCTGGGGAGGCGCCCGACGGGGGCCCTGCAAACCCCACACGGGCATCATTAAAAAAAAAAAAATGGATTAAGAAAATACATTAAACTTCTGGTACATGGATGGCTAGAGGCGAAAGTTCAAACGGTTCAAATGGCTCTGAGCACTATGGGACTCAACTGCTGAGGTCATAAGTCCCCTAGAACTTAGAACTACTTAAACCTAACTAACCTAAGGACAACACAGACATCCATGCCCGAGGCAGGATTCGAACCTGCGACCGTAGCGGTCGCGCGGTTCCAGACTGTAGCGCCAGAACCGCTCGGCCACCAGCGGCCGGCAGAGGCGAAAGTATGAAAACCCATAGTACAACACTCTCCGCTACTGTAGTAGTATATTGCGTAATAGGAAGATAGAACAAAAAATTAGTCATTCCTAGGTGATGTCACACTAACACCTTAAACACAGCCTCTAGCATCGTAAAGGGTCTTAGCGGGGCGAGGAAGAAAATGAACAAGTTTCATCATTTCATCAGGTAAACTATATCTAGCTGATGCCACTCATTTATGATCTGATCCCGCAGAGCTACCAAACTGAGGGATGTCCATTGCTACCCTTCACCCTCTGTTCCAAAGTTACAGATATTTTCTATAGGATTCGAATCGGGCGATATACCAAGTCTGTCGAAGGGCCTTTAGGATGCCCGAGAGTTCGTCAAAACAGGAACTTACGCAAACAGCCCTGTGAACACGGTTGTTGTCATTTTTGGAAGGCGGGAGTATTCACAGCACACTCATCGTGAAGATGAAGAATAAAGGGCAACAAGATCGTGTAATATGCATCCAGGTCCATGTTTAAGATAACTTGGATGTGTATACCTAGGTCACATTACGAAAAATATCCGCCCAAACACCACAGAACGACCTCCCACCTGAAGTGCACACCCCAAACACACCTCATTAGGCCGTCATTACGCTCGTCACCTTGCTTCAGTAAAGGAGAGTACAATATCGATTCATCGTACCACACTATACGTCTCAAGTCAATTACTGTCCAGTTTTTGTATCGTTTGGCCCAAAGAAGACGTGCAACTTGATGTGTCTCTATGAAGAGTGGCCTTTTGCCAGGTACCCGACTGTAAATGTCCATTGCATGCAGGTCCCTTCGCAATGTTCGCATGGAAAGTGGCTCAGATAAACTTTCATTCACTGGTAGTAACAATTCCTGTTGGTGTCGTGGGCAAGGCGTGACACTCTTCTCCAATCCCCGTCGGTTAGGATATTTTGACAACAACTGTTCTTACGCCGCGTTACATGGCTACGGGCGGTACAGAGTACCTTGCAGACAAGTAAGACGATCAGCGTTAGAACACCAACAAATCTGGCAGTTTAATTCACAGTGTGGTTATGGGCATGACCAAACCGGATAGCTCTTTTCTGCCACACTGCAACGTCTCCAGGTGGACCCATCTTGCTGCGCTCATTCCAGTGAAACGACTGTGATATACACAACGCTTCACTGCCGTGTCTTACGTTAGTGTTGAAGGGAATATTGTCCGCCGGTACCAGTTCTACACCGCTGCCAGCAGTCTGAAGCGACCAACGTGCTCTTTTAAAACGGTGATCAACGTTTTGTCCGACGAGCTTATGTGAAGCTTGATATGATTTAGGGACTAAACAAACCAGAAAGTGAGTGCATCAAAGAACTACACTGACGGAGAAAAATCGCAACACCAAAAATAATTAATACAGAATAATGAAATTTCGGGAATACATTTGTCTAGGTATAATGTTTAAGTGATTAACGTTGCAAGATCACAGGTTAATGTAAGGCCGAGATAAGCCGTTGTAAATGTGAAATACTGGTACATTAGTAACTGGTGTAACCGCCAGAATGTTGAATACAATAATGCAAACGGGCGTGAATTGTTTTGCACAGGCACTGGATGTCAGTTTGTGGGATGGAGTATGTAATATCTCTTTATATTCTACTAATTATCCCTGCACAATTCTATGAATGAATTACGTTTCCTACTTGACCATCTATATGCTCGCAGAATCGATGCGCAAAGTAGTACAGTACTGTTACTATTCCGTGAGCGCATAATTACTCTTTGTAATACTCTCTCAGGTGTGTTGAGAGGACTTCTAGGATCTTCTCCGTGCCGAATAGCCGCATTGAATAATTGTAATTTTGCTATCGAGATTACTGGAAGAAAGAGATTGAAAATATATTATATGCTACTCAAGAAAATATATACTGAGCATTTAAATCAAAGGTGTGTAAGGAATTTCATTATATATGTATTCTCTAATTGGAAATTTGCACGGAGGTGTCGTTTCGTTGGTAATCAGAAGGGAACTTCCGATGAATTGGAAACGAACCTGCAATTATTAGATCCAAGAGCTCCATTATTTCATCGGATGATTATACTCTATCAAAACAAACTTTCCGCTTGATCTGAGGTTTCCCGACTGACTATGCAACGCAAGAAAACCAAGACATTTTATTTACACAGGATTGCAGATCGCTTCGAATCATCGAGACTGCGGACAAGTAGAGTCTGTTGTGAATTGGCAGGAGCCAATTCACGGGGTTTGGAGGAAGCCGAAAGGCACGCGTTTAAGCTCGCGCAGGCTGGCGTGAGGTCTGGAACAGGTAAAGTAATTATACTATCAAGAAAAGTACGTAGCTGCTGGAATACTTAACTTTAATCCATAATTGGTGAACATCGGTCTGACTGTACATGCATCCCAAGATAAATAACACATGATAATGGCGCCTTGCTAGGTCGTAGCAAATGACGTAGCTGAAGGCTATGCTAACTATCGTCTCGGCAAATGAGAGCGTAATTTGTCAGTGAACCATCGCTAGCAAAGTCGGCTGTACAACTGGGACGAGTGCTAGGACGTCTCTCTAGACCTGCCGTGTGGCGGCGCTCGGTCTGCAATCACTGATAGTGGCGACACGCGGGTCCGAAGTATACTACCGGACCGCGGCCGATTTAAAGGCTACCACCTAGCAAGTGTGGTGTCTGGCGGTGACACCACAGAGTCCTCGTCCGATTCTGATTAAACAAGTAAAGCTTAATTATAACTTTCTTGAGCGACTGTGATGACTGTGATATGGCTGCTTATGAATGAGATCATTAATAAAATACTAATAACTAACTTTCCTCCTCACCAGCAACCAGTATAAACACAATATTAATTAAAATTATAAGTACCATGCCTATTGCGCTTGGTTGGCCAATACATGGACGGTTAATGTTGTTTGTGTATGGCGCTGGAGGTGTCCGGCAGCACAACAGGTCGAATCACGAGGGTGACGTGCAGATGTTGTCAGGGTGCGTGGGATGACCACGAGAGTGCTTCTGCTGTCATACGAAATCGCACCCCAGACCATAGCTCGAGATATTCGTCCAGTGTGTCTAGCACGCACGCAGATTGGCTGCACCCGTCAGCTGGCCGCCTCCTAACCAACACACGGCCATCACTGACACCGAGGCTGAACCAGCTTTCATCGGAAAACACAGCAGACCTCCAGCCTGCCCTCCAATGAGCTCTCGCTCGATCCCACTGAAGTCGTAAATGGTTGTGGCTTGGGGTAAGTGGAATCCACGTGACAAGGCATCTGGCTCGGAGCTGTCCTTGAATTAAGACATTTGCAACAATTTGTTGTATCACCGTGGTACAAACTGCTGCTCAAAATGCTGCTGCAGATGCAGTACGATGTGCCACAGCCATACGGCGAGCACGGTAGTCTTCCCTTTCGGTAGTGCTACGTGGCCGTTCGGAGCCCGGTCTTCTTGCGACCGCATATTCTCGTGACTCGTACTACCAGCAATCACGCGCAGTGGCTACATTTTTGTCAAGTCTTCCTGCATTATCGCAGACGGAACATTTAACTTATCGTAGCCCTATTACATGACCTCGTTCAAACTCAGTGAGGTGTTGATAATGGCGCCTTTGTCACCTTAAAGGCGTTCTTGACTAACATCAACTCACCAAGTCCAATCTCGAAGATAACTAGCGTTCAGGACCATTACAGTGTATATTTAAACCAAGTCTGACTTGCATCCTCATAGCGCCGCTACTAGCGCCACTCTTACGCGACTGCCGCGAAATTTGAACTGACATCCTACTTCAGATGTAGAAACAATTTACCGTCAGTGAATATTTGGCATAGTTGCGAACGAGATCTATTCAGAATTGTACTAAATTTTTTTCTGGTCACTATTTTGATCTTTTAATAAGAGAAACGAAGTGCGCAAGTGGACAGTGCTAATTTCTTAGCAACAGAGTGGCCTTCGATGTACACTGTAATTAGTGTAAGCTAAGGATTTAAAGACTTTAAAACAATTGTTATGTCATTGCTTTGGGAAGCCTAAACGATGTATTAAGAAAGACATGACAATGTGTTTCGTGAAATGGTTCTGAGCACTATGGGACTTAACATGTATGGTCATCAGTGCCCTAGAACTTAGAACTACTTAATCCTGTCTAACCTAAGGGCATCACACAACACCCAGTCATCACGAGGCAGAGAAAATCCCTGACCCCGCCGGGAATCGAACCCGGGAACCCAGAAGCGGGAAGCGAGAACGCTAACGCACGACCACGAGCTGCGGGCCCGTGAAATGGAATAAAGGCATAATTCCGGCTTTACGGAAAATAATGTGAAGGAGCCATATACTCACCGATACGAATCTGAGAATAAAGACTAAGTAACCTATGGCTCAAACGCTTTAGTTTTCACCACGACCTAATGGTAATGCGAGAACGTTACTAAGAAAGCGAAGAGTTGCAGCGCCAACCCACGACACTGTAGTCTTGCTTACAAACAAAAGTTGAACGAAATCAAGACAAGAGTAAAGACGGTTATGCTAAGAGCCGTTAATGGATTACAAAGCGCAATCTTATCTGCTGAAATGTTAAAGAACATTAACCGATAAAATTAATCTAATCTGTCGCTTAGTGACTGTAAAAGTGGAGAAGCAGGTGCTACAAAATGAAAGTACTGATATCTGTCTACTGATTTGTTTCGCGGTCTAAGATTATATCATAAACCCTCATATCAAGCGTAACACGTACGTATAACGAGTGCATGTAATAAATGTTTACAGAGGTGTTAACGTTGGACGACAGATTTAACTGCTGTTTTCGTAATGATATAGCAGAGAATAATCGTCTTTTGCAACTGAATGTTCGTACTTTGCTTCGCCAAATCTTGATAGAGATGGGTCATTGCGTCTGTATCTAAAAAGTAATAGATAATTGACCACGGTGTGGCAGTAGTTCAGCGATTTTTGCTGGAGCAACATAGTTACCCATGTGTTTGGGAGAGAGCGCTGGTCATTCCAGTTTTTAATCGACGTAATCACAGATGAGCCGGAATATGGCTGTTGAAATGATGATGATACAAAGTTTCAGGGTAATGGAGAAGGCCATATGTATCAATTTCAGATAGGGAAACGACCGAGAGGAAAGGTACAATTGGTAAAAGGAGACTTGCCATAGTGTCCCCTTGAATTACAGCATGTTGTTGTTGAACATAAAATGTTTGTGTTTTTTCCGGAATGTGAGCCAATGGCGTGCTAGATCGTATTCTATAATGTTATTTTACCTGCCTGAAATGTTTGTAATACATACGTGCATGACAGTTTATTTACAGATACTGATTTGAAAGCGTGAGACGCTCTCAGGACATGTAATCTGTCCATCAATCTGAAAGAAATTGCTTAACATTGATGATTTTTCTTCAGAGTTTAAATTCTCGCTTTTTCTTTACTCTGATGAAGCTTTCGAAATAACGATGGCATTCTGCGATGATCGATGTTCAAGGAGAACGCATGTCCACCTACTGACCCCTCATCAGTCTTATAGGACGGCGATTTTCCCCATTACATGTGCTGCATTATGTCCCATTCATTACGAGTGCTTGTTTCTTTTTTCACGACAATTTCGATGTGTAATTGGAACAGTGATGCGTTGTTTCCATCAGTTGTGGAAGCATGTATAGGCTTAGATTATTTGGTCTGCAGGGTGATTGTCGAGCAGGCGTCTGTAGTGGACTCTGACGTCAAACAACGATAGGTACAGTCCTCAGCTGTATTCTGACAGGTAACACACTTCTTAAACTCCTCTCTGTCCAACACCAGTATCTCGTCAGTAGAATATACTCCGAAAAAAATAAAGATAGTACCTAAAAACCCGCCCTTTCACCCACCAGCCTGTAGGTGAAGGGTAGAGTTTGACTGAGTCTGCCACTAGTTCTGAGCGGTATTGTGAAAATTTTTTCCAGCAGGATAACACCAGCTGTATGCCATCGTCAATTCTTGAGTTGTATTGCGATTTTAGGCAGTCCTTGTGTAGCATTATGCACATAAGTAAAGCATTCTATACAAGAAAACCGTATGATATTACGAGTACTTGCATTCTTCCTCTGTTTCATGTTCGTGTCTTAGTAATATTTTTCTTGGGTAGTGGATTTAATTTTTCAGTCAATTTATTTACGAAAAATGCGTCATGTGCGTGTCAACAAGCAGAGGACAGTGGTGGTGAAAGAAATCAGTCACCATCTTATTTTAGAAAGACTCGCGGCATTCACCTCATATGATTTAGAAAAAGCACGGAGATCATGTACTGTATAACGTCTGAACCGAGCTGCTCGTTATACATGTTCAGTGTTTTTAACATTGCCTCACTTCCCTTGATGAAGTGAACGGGACACGGTCATAGATAATTACACGCTTGTCCACTGTGAGAGGGTCGACATGTCGCCTGGATACAGCAATCAAGGCTATTTTACTAATCACCGCCTAGTGGTTATTCGTTGTGGTCTCGTGAAGACAGATTAAATGCGTTTTCTCTGCTGCTTAAGTTGCCGAAATTTCATTACAGTATGGGAGCTTTTCTGATATCTTAAGGCAATGGACAAGGGTGAGCTGAAATTCCTATTAAAATTTGTGGAGTCCTTTCAGATAATATTTTGAAGAAGAGAGGGTGCCGGGAGAATAACACCATTCTTGTTACAAGCATACAAAATTAGATCGAGTATTTAAATCTCTAAGTTCTTCTGAGTTGCGGCACAGCTGGTATGGATGGCATTTCTGCTAGAGGAGTTTCCTCTGGTGGTATCGTAAATTAGATACTTCATATGGCAGCACAGAAAAAAATCGAATTAAATCCAAAAGTCGGTGAGTCCAAACAGTTGGAGAGCTCAATCTATATCGCCTCAGACGTATGAGCGAAGCGGGTGTTGCACCATCGTATGATAATATCTTTGACTTTTGTCGAAATGGTAGACATACGAAACTGATTTTACTTCGTCTTAATCGTTCAAATCAACTTCCGTACGCGAAGAATAGGTGTGCAGCAACCACGTCGTATCTGGTTGGAGGCAGAAATTTACATCTGCAATATTTAATCATTATAAGGAAGAAAGACGGCAAACTTTGTAATCAGCAGACCTTGTACTTGCACTATATGATCACAAATAACGGACGCCTATTAGTGGTTATTCATATGGGTGAGTCCATTTTTGGCCTTTATGGCGGCTTGAACTCTGCTGGGAACACTTGCAATGAAGTGTCTAAATTCTTCCTTTAAGAGCTGAAACCAAAGAAGGTATTGATGTTGGACGCTGGAGTACGGAGCGAAGTGGACGTTCTAACTTATCCCTAATGTGTTGCACTGGGACCAGGTCGAAACTATGAACGGGTCATTCCGTTTCAGGAACGTTATTTGCCTCACTGATGACAGGGTGCATTGTCATGCTGACACAATCATCGTCTCCGATCTGTTCCTCCAGAGCACGTAGTACCTAATGTTGTCAACGTGTTCACATCCTTCCATATTTCGTGTTTTCTTAAGCTCTGTAAAGTGACCACCACTTGAAACACCATCTGCTCCGTACTTCACTATTGGTACTACCCGTGCTGACAGGTAACGTTTCTCCCGACATTCACCAAACCCAAACCCTTCCATCGCACTACCAAATCACTCGTTTCCAGACATCCACTGCTCTTCACACCACCCCAAGAGTCGCTTAGCACTGACTCCAGAGATGTGTGGCTTATGAGGAGCTGCTCGGCCGTTGTGCTGTGCGAGGTAGCGCACTGGTCAGCGCACTGAGTCGCATTCGGAAGGAGGACGGTTCAAATTCGCGCCCGGCCATCCGGATTCAGGTTTCCCCTATTTCCCAAAATCGTTTCAAGCAAATGGTTCCTCGGAAATGAACACGGCCGATTTCCTTCTCATTCCTTACTGAATTCGAGTTTGCGCTCCGTCTGCAATAACCTCGTTGCCTATGGAACTCTGAACTGTACTCATCCTTCTTTCCTTCTTCGACCATTGTACGCCTTTCTTCTTAACTTCCTACGCACAGTCATTTTTCTAGCAGAACTTCTGGTAGCACTTTGGAACTCACGAGTTGTTTCTTCCGCTGATTTCGTGCAAATTTGTACAACCATCCTCTCACAATGCTCAGGGCAACGACCTTGCCGCAGTGGATACACAGGTTGCCGTGAGATCACCGAAGCTAAGCGCTGTCGGGCGTGGCCGGCAATTGGATGGGTGACCATCCAGCCGCCATGCGCTGTTGCCATTTTTTGGGGTGCACTCAGCCTCTTGATGCCAAATGAGGAGCTACTCGACCGAATAGTAGCGGCTCCGGTCAAAGAAAACCATCATAACAACCGGGAGAGCGGTGTGCTGACCACATGCCCCTCCTATGCGCATCCTCAACTTAGGATGACACGGCGGTCGGATGGTCCCGATGGGCCACTTGTGGCCTGAAGACGGAGTGCTTACAATGCTCGGCGGTCCGCATCCGTGAGTACACGATGTCTGGTTTAGCTGTGGTTTTCCTTCGCGTTTCCACTTCACGTCACCAACAGTCGTCTTGGGCAGCTGTAGTGGGGTTGAAATGGTCCTGAAGGATTTGTTACCCAGGTGACATCCAATGACCACTCCACGTTCCAAGTCCCTGAGCTCTCGTGACTGATCCATTCTGCTGTTACTACTTCTCTACTGAAAACACAATACTCCCCGCGGGTCAGTGTGTCGTGACATCTCGTACTGAAATGCTCAATAAATAGAAGAGTCTAGATACTTTTGACCAGATAGTGTACATCTTGAGCTGAACCTAGCCTCTCCGAGAGGCCTCATAAAATAAG
The DNA here is from genome assembly GCF_023898315.1 of Schistocerca nitens. Lineage (NCBI taxonomy): Eukaryota > Metazoa > Arthropoda > Insecta > Orthoptera > Acrididae > Schistocerca > Schistocerca nitens. The sequence goes on from NC_064616.1 coordinate 42,260,017, forward strand.
TGTCTGTGATAATGACGATTGTGATTCATCCGGATGGGCACTTTATGCTAGGCCGTCATCCCAAAACTGGGTTCTTTCCTCTCTCTTCGTTTAATTCCGTACTCATCCATAATCACACAAATACAGCATTACTATGCCAAAGCTCTCAGCACACTCACCTATGTGGTACAAATTCGAAAAATGGTTCAAATGGCTCTGAGCACTATGGGACGCAACTGCTGAGGTCATTAGTCCCCTAGAACTTAGAACTAGTTAAACCTAACTAACCTAAGGACATCACAAACATCCATGCCCGAGGCAGGACTCGAACCTGCGACCGTAGCGGTCTTGCGGTTCCAGACTGCAGCGCCTTTAACCGCACGGCCACTTCGGCCGGCTACAAATTCGAACGTGACACTTCGTAACATGCCGGAGAAAGGCAACAGCAAAAGGCATCTTCACTGCGATTTTCTCCGGGAGAAACGGAACCTAAGCACTGTTCTCAACGGTCATTGTCGGAGTATATGACTGACTCTGACTTTTAATCACAGAGTAGAAGGCAACATCAACCTGTTTACACTGTGTCGTCATCGGGGCCATCAGTTTTCTGGAAATCAGGGAATGACCTAAGGCGTCTTTTTGTCACGTTTCGTCTCCTATTGGGTGAGAACTCTCCAGAAACAACGGCGATGTCAATAATTAATTCTCTAATCTAAATAGTTTTGAATAGTGGATCAATATATTCTGTACTTCCTCATGTAGCCGATCGAACTGGTTTTTTCCCTTACCGCTAAAAGGTAGAGTCACAACGTGAGAAAAGATTGCGGAAATGCGCTTTTGCTGCAATAGCGTTGTCGCTGTTAGCTTACTTAGCACTAAGGTCGTAAGTTTCCTAGTTGCAGTGCTTCTCCTTTTGGGTTAAACTTATTTCTGAGTTTCTGAATTTATATAGCCTCACTATACATCCCAGCATAGTAGTCAATGGACGATGATAAAACTTTAGTATTGGACAATCGAATTTGGTGGTGCTCTGGTCCCATTGCATTATCTGCTACTGGCGATTTATCCACGTAATCCGGATTACGACTACGAAATAGAGGAAAAAGTCACAGTTCTTCTGCCGCACAAGGTCCATAACAGGGGTCGGCACATCTTAGGCAAGGGTCGATGGCGGCACGACTCGATCGTTCCGCCGCTACGGTAGTTTCAGCTACTGGAGAAAGTGTAGTTTTCATCGATTCGCTTTTTAAAGCAGTTGACGTTGAAGAATCGAGTAGCTACATCTCCATTTGCTCTGAACATATATTCCACAGATGGAGACGAAAGGTCAGGCACAAAAAATAAAAATAAGAAAATAAAAATAAAAATAAAAATAAAAAATCCTCAGACCGCAGCCTAATTACCAGAAAATCGATGTGAGGAAGAACACAAACAGCACCTGTGAGAGCCTGCACTGTGTGCCTGCTCTATACCCACTAATAACTCTAGGTATAAAATTAAAATAACCTCAAATAAACTAATGAATAACGATAGGTGCAATACTTTGATAACAAGTGAGTACGGCAGCGCTAACGACTAGGTTGTAAGAAAAGCAGCCACGTTAGTTGGAGACGTGATGTTGACGACGCTTCGCAGCGACAAACATTTGTTTGCGCTGCTTGCGAAACGCGAGCCACGGAGATGAGCTGGAGACCGGTGTATCTGGAGATAAGGCGGGAGGGCGCGGAATGGCGGTTATCAGGGTGTAGCGCGATATCAAACGGACTGCTGTAACGGAGCTCGCGCGATCAATATAGCGCGCCTGGGCGGCCCGCGCCGCTGTTATTTCACAGAATTTTCCATCGCGTATTAGCCGACCCACTCGCGCTGCCAATAAACATTCCGCGACTGCGTTCGTCTGCCCTGTGTTTTGCTCCTCCGCCGCGGCCAGGTAATGCTTTGTGCTCCAAATTCAATACCAGTATCTAGTTCCCTTTTCCAGTTCGAAAAGCTTCGATAACTTTAAACAAGCCGTGGTTGAATACTTATACAGTTTTAAAACCTGTTGTTTTGCTGACCGTATTTTCTAAGACACAGCCAAGATTTTGGACGTGGTTTCAAGTTGGTGAAATTTTTAAGAGCCGTTTTCCCATTGGAATCGCTTATAAGGTTAAATGTGGACAAATGTAATATCTTTTACAAAAAGAAAGAACGCTGTATTGTCTGATTACGACATTACTGGTGAAAATCTTAAATATGTCACATAGTGCAACTATTTAGGGGTGAAAAAATGAAATGATCGTATGGCATTGTTGGCCGGGAGGCCCCATGCGGGGAAGTTCGGCCGCCGTATTGCAAGTTCTTTTTAGTTGACGCCACTTCGGCGACTTGCGTGCGTCAATGATGATGAAGAACACACAACACCCAGTCATCACGAGGCAGAGAAAATCCCTGCCCCGCCGGGAATCGAACCCGGGACCCCGTGCGCGGGAAGCGAGAACGCTACCGCCAGACCACGAACTGCGGGCTATTTAGGGGTAATACTAAGAAAAGACATGAAATGGGACGATCAAGTAAAATGGAATACTTAAATTTGTTGGAAGGTTTCTGGGAAAACGCAGTGTGTCTGTCAAGGAAATCTGTACGAGATTGAGTGTGACCAATTCTAGGACATTGTTCTAGTGCTTGAAATCTTTATGAAACAAGCATAGCAACAGACATCGAACGAACAGAGAGACGCACTGCTATGATCGTAAAAGGGCGCTACAGACCATAAGAAACTGTAACAGAAATACTCGGCGAACTTAAATGGGAGTCTGCTTGGAAGAAAAAAGTCATAGTTCTCGTAAAACTCTGATGGGTAAATTTAGAACAGCTGTATTCGAAAAAAAGCTGTCAGCCCATTATGCTGGCAGCATCGAATATCTCGAGTACGAATCATGAGAATAAGATCTGCATGCGTGCAAATGCATACAGACAGTGCTTTTTTTCCTTGCTCAGTACACGAAAGGAACAGGAAAGAAACTCGATAATGTTGTTGTGATGTACCTCTGGAATGCACTGTACAGGGGCTTATGGACTGTATGTGTATGTAGGGGGCACACCTCCGTCTGTCACGGTGAATTGCCCAATTGCTTAAAAATGTCGTTTAGGGGTTTCCTATCTACCTGATGTCTTTCGCAACGATTACGAAATATTGAGAACTTGTGTCTGAAGTGTGATACACTCAGATATTTTGCATCTCCCCCACGCAACCCTCTCCACAATATCATCTCTCTCTCTCTCTGTCTCTCAAACACACACACGCACACACACACACGTGCGCACACGCACACTGACAGCATATGTCAATACAGCGGTTTCTGAGGCAGGAAGCAATCCCGTGGTTACCAGCAAGCTTGATATTGCATCTACCGTCATTAACCTCCTGGGGAGTCAATCCTGTTAGCAATATGTCCTCTTGCCTGCCTCAAAAAGTATTTACGGCTGTCAACGAAGTTTTACAGTCAGCAGCGCAATGTTTCTTAAAGTAAAACTCAATGACGGATGAAAGTTGTATGGTCGACGGAAATCCAATCTACTGTCTCTTTTTTCGCGGGCAGCACTAAACCAAATCTCTGAGCTGCTACCGCCTCTCAGTAGTGGGGTACGGCCGCTTCTTGGACAAACAATACGGATCTACATCAGCGTCGCTCCAATATTTGTTTTTTACTGAGTGCCAATAATTAGTTTTTAGATAAGTTTTCGTCCATGTTTATGAATAAACGCTTTCTATGTGGATGAAAGTGCCGACACGCCCAGTGGTGTAGGAATGAAGGAAATCATATGACTGGATAAAAAGTAATCCTCAAGATAAATTCTATGCGATGTACAGGGTATGAAAGGGTGGTTCATATTACGAAACTACACTCTAAGACCGAAAAACGACGCACCATGAAGGAATTATTCGAATGGGACGGAAATAGGTACAGACAAACAAGTGATTACAAGTACAGAAAAACTGGATGATTCATTCGAAAGAAAGAACTTCATAAATTGAGCAAGTCAATAACGCATTGACCCTCCTCTGGCTATTATGCAAGTAGTTATGCGGCTTTGCATTGTTTGATAGATTTGTTGAACGTTTTCCTGAGGGATATTGTGCCAACTTCTGTCCAGTTGGCACGCTAGACCATCAGAATCCAGAGCTGGCTGAAGAACCCTGCTCATAATGCTCCAAATGTTCTCAATTGGGAAGAGGCAGGCACGCATTTTCTTGCTCAAATGTAGGCCCAAGATAGCTTGCTATGAAGGGCAACAAATCAGGGCATAGAATATCGTCGACGTACCACTGTACTGTAAAGGTGCCGCGGTTGATAAACGAAGTGGTCATGGTATGAAAAGACTCCTGGCGACAGTCACGTTGCTATCCCACCACTGTCTAGGGCGTCTCCAGACAATTCTTCACTGGTGAGGGCTCAATTCGAAGTTGAACTCATCACTGGAGACAATCTACTCCAGTCAATGCGATTCCAGGTCGAAGACGCTTCTAGAGACGCCCCAGACATTAGTGGGATACCACCCTCACCGTTTTCCATCATACCGTCCGACAATCACGAGCGATGATTTGAGGTTCCATTTCTTCCGATAGCAGGACCTCCTCCGTTGTCATTCACACCACATTTAAAGCACTGCGGTACGTCGATTATATTCTATGCCCTATTTTGTTGCCCATCATGGTAAGCCATCCTGGGCTCACACCTGAGCAAGATAACACCTGCCTGCACACAGCGAGAGTATCTACTGCTTGCCAAACCCTAATTTGGCCAGCAAAGTCGCCGGATCTCTCCCCAGCTGAGAACGTTTGGGGCATTATGGAGAGGGCCCTACAACCAGCTCTGGATTTTGATGATGTAACTCGTCAACTGGGCAGAATTTGGCACAGTATCCCTCAGGAAGACATCCAACAACGCCGATAATCAATGCCAAGCCGAATAAATGCTTGCATAAGGGCCAGAGGTGGACCGAGGACTTACTGACTTGCTTAATTTGTGAAATATTTTCTCTCGAATAAATTACCAATTTTTCTGAAATTGCAATTAGTTGTTTGTCTGTACATGTACATCACATCTGCCGATTGCCCTCCGATTTAGATCATTCCTGTGGGGTTACCCTCACACCCAGCCACAGAAACGACAAAATATTCAAAGTGTGCATACACTACAAATGGTACTCACATCTTGTGGGAAAAATTCATAAACGTCAAGAAAGTTTTCGCCTCAGTAGGCAGCTCGACACATACCAAATCCTGGCTCGAGCAATCCCTCTTGTGCTCCGTCCTTTGAGTGTTCATATAAAAGGCGACTAGCCATTTACAACAAATATAGTGTGGGTGCCTTCGTGCAGTAAGTTTGGAGAAAATAAGGTGAAACCTGTTTCTGATCCAGTAGCGATGTTGCTCAGCATCACCTGAGATGAGCAGCAAATCACCATGTTTTTCATACTGCGCTGTAAATGTGGAACAGTGGCACGGTTTACAACCAAATGTTCAGCCAGCTTCTCCTTCTGCACATCATGCTTATCAGGCTTGGCTTTCTTCATCTTCATACCGTGTATGTGAAATGACATGCCAGGAATCTGCCTCTGCAACTGCTCAACGTCCTGAGGTTTGACAGGGAATTCTGTGATCTTCATCATATCCATTAATATGGGGCTGAGCTGTAGTACACACTCGGTGTGTAATGGGTAGCATCGCTGGCTGGTTTGCTGTGGGTTGCTGATCATCTGCAGTTATTTATTATGTAATATCTTTCAGTTGTGGATGGTTCTTAAAATATTTTGTTTTTTAATGTTGTATATTCAATGTATGTACAAATCCTGCATTCTGTGATATTTGAATTTCGTATAAATAGCTACACTCTCCATCCAGGACGTCAGTTCGGTTCTAGGTGTACGCTGGTGTTCGCAGTAAACGTGGTTTCAGTGATATGTTGCATTTCATTGGCAACCCTGGTTTCGGATTTGAAAGTGATTCTGGTTATGATGCCACACGGTTTGTTGCAGACGTTTCGTACTTTAGAACATCTACATCACCACGGCCCCAATTAGGCAATGTAAAAGCCGTCGCCTACACAGAAAGGAACTGGAATACAAGCAGTACATCCTTCCAAAGATCTGTATATTTAGGAGAGCGGTGGATTCCAACCCAGCAGTATGTCAGCTGCACATGAAGCATCCATCACTGTTTTCCGGAGACCCTGGTCAGGACTCAGAAAAATGGTTGAAAATATTCGATCGAGTCACCTAAAACAACAGCTGGGACTACATGATGTGTTTGGCAAATGTATATTTTTAATTGGACGGCACAGCCCTTCAATGGTTCGATAACAGCGAAGAGAAGCTGAATAGCTGGGAAGATTCCAGGCCGAACTGTAGAAAATATTTGGTGACACTCAGAAACAAGCTCGTTTAGCGGAAGAACAACTGAAGAACAGGGCCCATCGTCATTGCGGAATGACACAGTCTCACATAAAGAATGCTTTGCCCCTTCGCAACAATGTGAACCTGCGACATAGCAACTGATAAGGAATATGGGTGGATTTTCTACTCCGGTTCCCTGACAAGAAACCATATTTACAACAAACCAAAATTAAGGGAATGGCAGTCAGTGGGTATTTCAGCTATGCACGGTTCTGTTCAAAAAATGTGCCTCGACTTTTTCATAAGGTCGAACTGTCCACGTCTGCTTTCACGCCCATTAGCTAAGACAGTTGAAGTAACAATTACCGATTATAATCCTCCGGTCAAATAGCTAAGGCAATGTTAAGTGAAATTTTAAATAAACACAAAATTTAATTAAACAAATAATAAAAAATGACAATAAAAGGTTATTACCGTGGTTACGGCACTAACTACTCTGCAAGATCAAGTCTCTCCTCTCTGCCGTCTCGACACCAATTCTTCCCTCTATCTCTTCACGACACGAAATGTCTCACTGTATAACATCTCCACATAGAGCGTTTCTACTCTCTAGCTCTCCCAGAAATCCTACCTTGCTTCCAAGATTCACTCCTCGAATCAGAATGTCCCGGAGCCTCATCTCTTGCGCCAGTGAGAAACTCTAGTTCTCCCACCAAATAACACGATTTACTAAAATCTATAAAATGGACCACCATTTGCATCATAATAATGTTACAGATTAGATTTATGACTTAAATTAAAGAACATTTTCTCCCGCTTTTGTAGAACCCAAACACGGTATTGTACACACAAAAACATAGACATAACAAATTAAACATATGCACTCACAACAAATAATGAAGAATACATGTTAAAACATATGAAATATAAGTTTGATCTATTCAACTGATGCGTCTTTTCATGCTATATTTATTTATGGTATTAAATCATACGGATGATTTACTGTTTTTAAGTTACAAACGTTTTAATCCTGGTCAACATAACTTTCAGTTAGCATTCAGGAACAGTTAATAATTGAGATAAATGGAACATGGTCACTTACGGCTAGACCTGAAAACAGTCATACTGATTTTATTTGGTGTGTATCTGGAGCCCCTCTCACGATGCATTTTAAAACCTCCCTCTGGCTAGTTTTTTGAGCATAAGTTTTATGTTGCAAACCTGAATATGACATAAGTCGACCATATCTCACATTTGATGAAAGGAATTACAGAAGTCACCAACCGAACTCTTCTGGCAAAGGGTGTCACGACAACAGAAAAGGTTTCAGTTATCCCTCTGTGAACGTAAGATTACAAGTCATGCGTAACAAACAGATTAAAAGGGCAATAATCAAATTATCTCAACTTCCTGACTGTGCGTTTGGTTGCCCGAACGAGCGCTCGCCCTTACAGCAAACACCTAGTGGTACAAGATGTCGCATCCAACAAACATGTGATGTTAGTGAAACTGTCAGTGTTGAAATGTGTGAAGTATCTTATTTATTTATCACATGACTAACGAATTATATATGTCGTCAATCAGCGGGCATGAGTTGCAAGGTAATGATATCGACCATTCTGAGGGAGTTGACATAATTAGAATACTTGCTGGTATGGGCCACACTGAGTGTATTAACACAATTAAAATACTTGTTCTTTTTTCGCCTGCTTTCACTACAGGCCTTGAGAAGTTTGGAAGTATGAGAAGTGGCGATGGCGTATCTGACAGTAAATTATCAGAGCGTTGATTACGTTATTTCATTGTAAACTTCCTTGGAAATTCGTATTCAGTAATGCAGTCATCAGCTCATTTTGTAGCTCGTACGAACAGATATTGTGTTGCTAATTGGAGTTGGAATCTACCTTCTTCCTTAGCGCGCAAAAGTACGTTAAATGTAATTTATACATGTTGGCAGTACACTTCGGCCTGTAACCAACCTCGAAAACAATAACGTAACAGTGAAAGATTTTTCTATGTTAGTGGCCCTGTAGCAACACTGTCGCAGTTATATTTAGTATAACAAGGTATCAACAAGGTACCAGTTCTAGGCGCTTCAGTCCGTAACCACGCGGCAGCTACGGTCGCAGGTTTGAATCCTGCCTCTGGCATGGATGTTAGTGATGTCCTTAGGTTAGTTAGGTTTAAGTAGTTGTAAGTCTAGGGGACTGATGACCTCAGATGTTAAGGCCCATAGTGCTTAGAGCCATTTGAGCCATCAACAGGGTACAGTCTACAAGAGCTGAAAAATTCAGCTAAGTAGTGATAGCATTTTTTAAAAAGTTTTGTAAAGGAAAGTTGTTAATACAACACAGCAAACGATGTCGTGTGCATTAGTGACAGCTATAAATATCCATGTCTAGGAGACGCTCTAGAATAGAGCATAAGGTTTATGTGAAGTTTTCGCATCAAAATGGGCGATAGTATCGTGATTTAAGTCATGTGCAGTTCCCTTTGAAACATCTTGAATGTGAAACGTGCAATGTGTTAATATGTTCATAAGTAAGCTGCTCTCATAGCTAGATATTAGTAAATCTTCGTGAAACACTAAAACAGTAAGCTGCAGTAGACACGAACGATTATCTGTGCCTGTCGCGATCTGTGCTTTACGAAGGGAGCTAACCAAGCACAGCTAATGGACTGGCCCACAATACACCTCTCCACTTCTTAGAGGCATTACTTAACCGTGCAGAACAAGCTCCAATTGAGAGCTGTCAGACTAGAACCTAAGTTTTGATTCCAAAGTGAAGTTACGTACTACATGTCGGAGTATCCGATGTTAACAGCAATTGTATTTGGTCCACCAACGCTGTGGCCTACATCTTAAGCACAAAAGCATCTGTGGAACTTGAAACACCAGTGGAAAGCGTAGCAAAATATCGTTCCTAGAGCAGACAATATGGTTACAACTACAGCAGTGTCATGAGGGTCTGACGCCTCTACTACCGCCTCAAGGTCACAGTTAATGTCACCCCTCAAGGTCATACCCTGCCCTTTCCTCTCCATCTCCCCTTCCCCTCGCCTCCCTTTCTCCTTCCCCCATGCAGTGTAAATCCAAGATGACAGATCTAGCAAACTTGCGATACTTAAAAAGAACCCAAGATGGAGGAAATGAGTCAATTAAAATGGTGTTTATATACTTCCTCGTATGTTGGAGATTGCACACTTCCGCTACTAAAAATGCTGTACTTTGAAAGTGAAATTGACAGACATAGATGGCACAATCGGAATTTTATTATTTATTTATAAAAAATTACGCTGGAGCACGCAGCATTTTGTGTGCCAGAGCAGGCAACATGTTAGCGATGATGCAGGCAGTATCTGCGCCTATGAAGTGCAAGGACTGGGAGTCTCTTGCGTCGTCTGTAGTGGGAACCGAGCACGATCCTTCGTCGATGACACTAATCTAACCTGCCTCGACTGGTTCTTCTATCCCTGTGGACATAACTTAAGGGACAAGTTGTGGTTGCTCGTGACTTGGGATCCAAAGTACTCATTGCACACTTTCAGTTCTTGTGACCATTGCTGACACGTAACTTTCTTTTGTGAGTCTGAGTCTTTTTTTGCAATCTGAAAAAGCTTTAAAGTTTAACTAACGACTGAAACTCACCTCGTTGATGACACTGGGATAACAAGGTCTTTAACATCAAACCACCACCAAGAGCGACCTTGTTATGTGTACTTCGTGAACAGCTTCATCAATATGGAGCTTTGGTCTACCACAGTCTGTGACATTCCAACCAAGAATAACGTCATGACTACATTCTGTTAAAACAACAAATTCGGTGGCCTGTATTCTGTCAGTGACAGTTATTCTTATAATACGTGTTTCTATCAGCTGGACGTATTTCCCATTTGCCACTTTTGGCGCAACCATTTCCATATCACGGAAGTATTGGGACAAAAGATATATGAGTCCAAAGTACCGTTATCCTAGATGGCGGCGATTACGTCATCCAAGATGGCGACCGTGACGTCATCCTAGATGGCGGATTTTTGCGGGAAGTTTGAATTTTGGTGGGAAAGTGCCACGCCCCCTCCCCCGGAAAAATGGAGGGAAGCTCAAATTCCAACATGATAATGCGTCACACCTAGGAATGGACTTGTTTTTATTATTTAACCAATTTCTAGCAGATGTGCTCGCAGCTGGGTCTGGACTCCAACTGGCTTAGTTCATATCGGTGCCACCAGAGGGTGCCACCATGACGTCAGATCATGACGCAAGTACCGTCATTCAATATGGCTGTACCCGGTGTCTTCACTGCAAGCTCCAGAACCCAACTGGCTTAGTTCATATCGGTGCCACCAGAGGGCGCTCTCCTGACGTCAGATCACAAAGCAAGTTCGTCTGCTCTCTCTTGTGCCGCGTTACCGGCCCACGGGCATCTGACCACTTACGTCAAACACCCTTGGCTGCCACCTCCATAAACGCACCATACATAGTCTTCTGCAAATATTCTAACTATGACTCAAGTACCGTTATTCAATCTGCATGGTCCAGGACACAGCTAGAGCATGCACCCATTATGTAATCCAAGATCGTTGCTCACCCCGACTGTAGTCAAGTGCTGAGAGAGAGAGAGAGAGAGAGAGAGAGAGAGAGAGATGAGATATGCTGCAATGCCTTCTCTCTCATATTGGTAAGAAAAGGCGTTCACTATACTTTCAACTAGCTAGTTTCAACTACTCTTCAAGGTCCAGACCACCACTTCCCCCTAGGAACCGGCGCAGAGTTTGAATTCTGACGGTAAAGAAAGGTCACTTGCGCTTTCACTACCAACCTAAGAAAATTGTTGCAAACAAAGTTCACGGCCACTAACCTAAGCCTCCAGGGCGCAACCTCTTCCTAGGGGTTGCTGGTGAAAGGACTCAGCCCGCACTAGGGTGATGGAGAGAGGAACGAATGTACTTTATTTATTTGGGAGCAATTTATTTAGGAATTGAGTATATGTATCACAGAACACACCCTCTGACATGCCCCACAGCATACAGACCTGCAAACTGATCCTACATAACTCATGTATAAGGCTCTATTCACACTCTTGCTAATTGTAAACTGTCAAAAATAACACATTGAATAACCTACAGACATGCGAACCACTCATAAATAATGCAATACATTTATGTCCAGATAGCCAAACAACTTGTAAATTGTCAAAATAATAATCCATCTAAAAGACTCTGCTTGCTAATCGTCAACTGTCGAAATCATACACCAGTCTTTATTTAAACAATTAGAGGCAGCACCACCAACAAGTGTATCCGCCACCGAGTCCATAGCCCAACTGATTTAGTTCATATCGATGCCACTAGAGGACGCTGTACTAATGCCAGGTGATAACGCAAGTACTGTAATCTAAGATGGCGCCACCTAGTGGGTTCACCACGAGCCACAGACCCCAACTGGCTTAGTACATTTCGTCGCCGCCAGAGGACGCCACCGTGACACCAGCTGATGACGCAAGTACAGTTATCCATGATGGCGGCAAACAGTGTGTTCTCCATGAGGTCTAGTACTCAGTACCACCAGCAGAGGACGCTGTCGTCCGTTTCCTGACGAAAACCAAGATGGTTAGGGAAAATGGTGGCAAAACGACTCAGCCTGCTCTGGGCTGCTGGGGAGAGTATGGATTGACTGCACTCTATTAATTTTGAAACAACTTATTTAATGATAGAGTATATCTATCACACCGATACAAAAGATCCACCCTGACGTGCCTGGGGCCATGTTGCACATCCCACAGACACGCAACCAACTCGTAATTTCATTACACAATAGCAAACTGCTCTTAAATAATTCTTCACACTGATGTGTAGAACACTCGGTACTTGTAAACTGTCCAAATGGTGCATAGCACGGCCTACAGAGCCGCTCACGAAATAAGCAATCAACGTGCGCAAGCACAGTCAACTGCCCCCTGGCCAGTAGAGTACTCAGGAGGTAGCGATAAGTGACGCATCAGTCAGATGTCAAACCGCGCACAGGCCTCTGCTTGACTTCCGCAAGCATGAGGTGGCTGCACTCCCATTTGTACGTAACACCTGAGAAACTCCTAGACACACTAGACACCGATGATGACGCGATTGCACGTACGGTCGACGCGGCCGTCAGCTGTCAAAGCACTCACAGACCTCCATTTAGGGCCGCGCACCACAACACCCGCGAAGTGAGACAGCCGCAGCTCGGGTCCTGCACGCTCCGTCACAGTTCCCGAGCCGGCGTCGTCGAACACCGGTGAAAGTTGCATGCCTCTGTACAGTCACCGTTATACTGTCATATAGCATTCCAAAGCGCGTTCACGTCAGTCTCATATTCGAGGCATCTCCAGGCGCCACCTGTCTTTACCATTGAAGGCAGAATAGCACAGAGCGTGTTGACACATGCGTTCGACCGCACGTACCCGCCCCAGCTTGATTGACACATCGCCATCTAAAACATTCTCAATGTTATTCTTACGTCACATGGCTTTGTGAAAAAAAATTTCAGTCAAGCCCAGCTCTCCATAATTGTATAGTGCCCCAGAAATAGTTAATGCTCGCTTTCTTGTTACGCCAAAATTCCTGCTCTAACAGAATCTATTTACCAAAATATCGCCTGCCGGGCGGTGTGGCCGTGCGGTTCTAGGCGCTTCAGTCTGGAACCGCGTGGCCGCTACGGTCGCAGGTTCGAATCCTGCTTCGGGCATGGATGTGTGTGATGTCCTTAGATTAGTTAGGTTTAAGTAGTTCTAAGTTCTAGGGGACTGATGACCACAGATGTTAAGTCCCATAGTGCTCAGAGCCATTTGAACCAAAATATCGCCGAATCCAGTCTTCCTCAAGGACATAACGTTATAACCTTCCTGCTCTCAACATACGCAAATGTTCTCACCGCTCCTATATCCCACCACAATGAATCGAGCATTTTCTTTCTGGGGCTTTCTGTCGTTATTTTGCGAAGATTGCTAAATTGCACCGACAGTTCCCTCAATCTATACACCCCCAACCTATTCTTTCTTTCTACAAACGCTACACTCAGTGGTAATAAAGTATTTTACACTGATCACCATTTTGCACCGACAACTAAACATCGCAAAGTTGTCTACAGGTCATCAAATACATACGATACTCGCGAGAATATTGGAGCGTCAAATCGATCTCCAACCAGGAATATATCACTGAGTACCGTCTCGATCTAGTAAACATGCAACTTATATCCCCCACCATACCATATCACCCCCTTTACATCAGCGAACCGAAGTCACTCTCAGAACTGATGTGCAAAAACAGACTCGTTTCACCCCGGCACAAAAGCGTTACTGTTTCCGCTTTTTTGCTCGCATTTCTACAGACATCTACAGACTCATCAATTACAAGAACAACCATATTTTCGCCATAATATTATACAATTTTCGCCGTACTTCTCGATATCAAGCACACAGCAGTAGCCTTCTGATCGCTCACGCAACATGGTGCACAAGATATAGACTGGGAATTATTTCTCCACGAACAGCAAACTTTATCGAGGTGCAGCTTGCTGTAAACCATTGATTAACTAGAAACAAATAGAGTAAACTTATATTTGCACTCTCGAATACCGAAGTCGGTGATGTAACAGATTCCAGATGATCAATATTGTTTACAAACCAACTAGGGTCTTTCCCACGTCTAGAGAACAGGCAAAAGTGTGTCCAACATACCACAGTCAATATTCCCTCAACTAAATAAAGGCACCAAATGTACAGAAGCAGCCGGCCGCGGTGGTCTACCGGTTCTAGGCGCTCAGTCCGGAACCGCGCGACTGCTATGGTCGCAGGTTCGAATCCTGCCTCGGGCATGGATGTGTGTGATGTCCTTAGGTTAGTTAGGTTTAAGTAGTTCTACGTTCTATGGGACTGATGACCACAGATGTTAAGTCCCATAGTGCTCAGAGCCATTGGAACCATTTGTACAGAAGCAGTCGATCGAACAATTTACATGGGAGGGAATAACGCTCCACCGCAAACGCACAATCTTCTCAAAGTTACACCTGATCACGAAAGTCGCCCAGCACATACTAAGTATTAGTTCGCTATTCGGTCGTCTAGAAGATGGTGAAGTTAACTATGATACATTCCCACACTCCAACAGTCCTCTGCATTCAGAAGACTGCTACCATTAACATAGGAACGCGAATCAATACCACCACAGACTTTGCATACACGAACACATTCTAGAAAACCCCTCACATATATCTTCTATCATTATACTTACAATTAAATCTTACGATCGCAGTCTCAACTGAACGCTATTCGGCAATGAGCGAAGTATCGGAAATACACTCTGTTGAACCCTGTGGCTCTGGGAATACCTGTACCTTCCTTATTACTAGACATACTCTTCCCTTCGCTATCATAGTACTTCAAGTCAAATCCATACCCTCCCTACAACAGCACATAGACATTTCCTTTACACAAACAAATATACTTTATAAACCTGATGCTCAAATACGAACGTATCACACACCCAGCACTAATACTAAGTATAATATTACCTCCTCAATAACTGGATGCATACGGCACCAAATAATACTGACCGAAAATCAAAGATTGGTGTGCATGTCTCTTACGTTCTTCCTGCAAGTCATACCACCGTGTCTTAGACGTAATCGAGCACATGTTAAAAAAAATCCCGATCCCAACAACTACTGCATGTTTCTCTCACAAGGGCTGTTCGCCGGCCGCGGTGGCCGTGCGGTTCTAGGCGCTTCAGTCCGGAACCGCGTGACTGCTACGGTCGCAGGTTCGAATCCTGCCTCGGGCATCGACGTGTGTTATGTGCTTAGGTTAGTTAGGTTTAAGTAGTTCTAAGTTCTAGGGGACTGATGATCTCAGATGTTAAGTCCCATAGTGCTCAGAGCCATTTTGAACCAAACGCTCTTCGTTCTAGACGTGCACCCAAGTATCCATGTTAGAAGCTATAACCGCTTTACAAATCGAGGTACGACATTACCTCTGAATGAGGTGGTGTTTTCCGGACAAGTACTACCGTGACCGTGATCATAGAAATGTGTGTATTGACAGCCAAGGATGCAACCTCGCGATAAACTCAATGAACTTTGAACGTCATTCAGCAAAGGAACGTGGTATGCAAGCGCTATTTGCGACTCCATCACACCGCACGCTACTACATAATTCATTAGTTTTTGCAACGCATTCTGTCTCGAGACCATATCATATTAAATATACAAAAACTGCAGAGACCACTTTAAACTTTGATCACCTATACTCTAAGGGAATTATCGTATGAGACGCTCCCTCTGGTCCTGATTCAAACACTATTTTTAACACGCTTTTGTACATTGCCAAACATTTCATTTTCTGCCACGACTTCGAGGTCTGTGTCAGATTCTAAACTGACATTAAGACGCTCTGGCAACGACCTCTCACATAAAACTAGACATCACACAATGTAAATCATATTCTTATGGCGGATAGCATAACACTGGATCATTTTTAAATAAAGCACACTTACAACATAAGGAAACTAGAAGAGTTTAGCAGCGTTGTGGAGAGTTTCCAAACTACCTTCCGAAAGTGACTGAAGACATCTATATTCAAACACATATGTCACAGTGACGGAATAGAGATGGCTCCGCGTCCCATTTCGAGTCATTCCTAATTTTGCACTCATGTGCGCGACCGCTGTTTAGTTGCTAGCAACCCCTAGAAGTTGTCACCCATCTACAAAACTTCTTCCCCAACTCAAACAAGCGATGTCACTCAGTCATTATGTGGTGACCAATGCATGGATGTGATGGAAAAGACACCGCCGATGTACTGTAATATTAAGCAACAGACTTGATAGCGCGAAGAATTTACACAAAGTTCAGCACTGGCCAATGATGTGACAGCATGTTTCCCCAATTTCAGTATCATAGCTAAACCATGCCCTCTCCATGTTGCGAGTATCATTGCGAACATCGATAGATGACTGAGCAGTACGTCCATTAACTCTTAATTCTCGAACACATAAATCATCAAAGCGCTCTACATATTTCTATCACCTCGAGCATAGTGTTTAATTTACGATTCATCTCTCAGCGTATTTGAGTCACAGAGCAGTCTCGCCGTCTTAGGGTAAAAGACCATCCTCACACTGTCATTGACCAACCCGCCCTGCAGCACAGTTAGCGAATTAATCTGCAACCGACCAAAAGAAAACCTCTACACTCCACATCTCGTGAATGAATTAAGCTTTCCGAGTCCTAACCCATCAAAGTGCACGAGATTTCTCAAGATGCGGCCATGTCGAGGAGCTTAGCATCCCTTATCGATGTACAGTGTCAGATCCCAAAGTTCCATCATGCAATAGCATACAGTTAATAAGAACAAGAACCGATTGATTTTTATACGCGATGGAGCCCCACACGGATGAAGCGCGACGCATTTTTACTTAAATCAACCAAGCTATCAACTCTATAGTATTGTTCTAGAGTGTAGGATCCGCACCTGGAAGGTATTCCTAAGAGAGAGAACATAAACACACGCACTCCTAAGAATACAACGTTCTGCACTTAAAAACTGGCTATAATGTTAGATCGCATACTTTTCCGACCTGTCAGACACACATCCTTCTTCCCGGTTTCTCTACGCTGAACTATGATATGTGCTCAATATAGCTTTGTGGAGACGTATAGTGTCCACTGTTCACATCCGATCGCGGGCCAGAAATTACACGATACCTGCATGAGGTCTATATATAAAATGATAGTAGCGGGGGATTCATCCTACAAGGAAACAGATAAACGCATAGCAGCAGCGTCCGACATGTGAAAATTACAAGTCATTCCATCACTAACTCTGTAAACAGTACATCAGTCAGGCAAATGTGTACACAGGGATTGCAGCGCATCACAAGCTCTTACCACTAAGTTAGTTATGACCCTGGAGTCTCGATTTTAGACCCAAGATCCGACAGAGAGGTCGCATAAAATTAAAGTTCCTTTAGAGGAATGTGTCAACTTTCATCACACAGGAGACGGAAGTCCTCTGATGACTGAGACGTTTACCGTTAACGATCGCAAGTAGATACTGCTTTAAGCGACATACGGAACACGTAGTTGTATACGAGTAGAACGCAGGTTATGTCACGTGACTCATGCATGCGGATAGAACACTGGAAAAAAAATTGACCTGCACCAACTTCTCCTTCTCTACAATGAATTAGTCAACCTTTAAATCCTACCTCGTTACAGCTCTTTCTCAACCGATCAACCCCTCCACTCTTTGTTATCCTATAACGCAGATGCAAGTAAGTTTAGAGGTGAATCGATCTCTGTACTCCTCAAAAAGCACCTGATACCTCAATAGACATACAGTATAATAGTGACTCAACGGGAAAAATTGACTACCTCCCGGATGCCCCTTCGTTTCGATGTCAACGTTTTCTCGCATTCCTCTTGTTGGCGCATACTTGATGCCATGTAGAAACTGTTCCGCGCGAACCAAAACATACGCAAGTACTTCCTCAATTTCCCCGCATTTCGGCGTATACTCGATCAATTTATACCTATTCCCTAGACGTTTTTCGCAATTTCATCGATTGTATGTCAGATCTGTCCATGCGATCACGACGTAACTGCTCGTTCTGTGTTCTAAAATTGCCTGTAAATGTAGCACAGCTGCCAACACCTAGCCCAAATGCACTGATGGGGAGGCGTAATATAGCACTGTACTCGACTATATCCTGTCACCTCCACATTCGGGGAGCGTTTGCTCTGTTTTCTGTACGTCTGTGGCTAAGCCATGTCTCCGCAATATCCTTTCTTCCCGGAGTGCTAATTCTGCAAGGTCTGCAGGAGAGCTTCTGTGATGTTTGGAAGGAATGAGACGAGGTACTGGCGGACGGGTCGTGTGTCGTGCTTGGGTAGCTCAGATGGTAGAACATTTGCCCGCGAAAGGCAAAGATATCGAGTTCGAGTCTCGGTCCGGCACACAGTTTTAATCCGCCAGGAAGTTTCATATCAGCGCACACTCCGCTACGGAGTGAAAACCTCAAGCTGATAGCTCTGTACAGCGATAGGGGAGGACGACAGCATGTTGGGGAGCGACCTCTCCAAGGGTACATCAATAAACTTCGTCGACTGTTATCGTCTGCTGTTGACTGACGAAAATACGACTGTTTTGATGGTAAACGTCTTTCAGCATAAAGTTGTCGAACACTCGTCTTCTTTCTCTGCAGTAGCGGACGTGTTCAGGGTGTCCACAGTGAAACTGGAGCCGTGTGTGGTATTCTGTCCACCAAGTATCTGTTCTTCTGTGGGGCGTCACACGTGGCAGAGGAGTTGGCTATATCTGCATTGGTCGGGTGCTGGATTGTCGTTTGGCAATGGTGGCATACGTACGATTTGGCCGAGTTCATTACTCACGGCGGGTTCGACTGGTTATGGAGATGGTACCACACATCGATACACCTCATCTTCAATATTCTCTGTTACCTCCTGACGTATGGGACGTACTAGATCCTACAGTACCGGCGGCCATATAATGCTGCATCTTTTCCCCTGCTACGAGACAAGCGAGGTCACGATGGACTTCCACAAATTCCATGTGCACCAAATTCGGAAGTAGAGCATACCTCTTTCATGCGGCCTTTCCTCTCTGTTGTATTTCCTCAGTACGGTAACTTCTCGATTCCCCGACAGAAATAACGTGTTTTTGAGGCGAAAAACTCGTCAAGCCACGTTCGGAGCGCATTTTCATGAGAAAAGGAAATTCCTTGAAGGTTGTTCGATAGAGAGCGGAAAAGTTGAAAATCTGAGGACGCAATATCAAGTGAATAAGGTGGGTGCGGAATGACTTCCCAACCTATCTTCCGTATAGCGTATTTTGTCAGTCTAGCAGAATGCGTGCGGGCGTTGTCGTGGATCAGCATCACTTCACGCTGTCTTCCTGGTCGTTGTTCGTGGACTGCGTCTGGAAGACGTGTCAGCTGCTGACAATAAATGTCAGCAGTGATGGTTATCTCGGAGAAGCAATTCGTAGTAGACTACACCGTCGCTGTTCCACCACATGCACAACAGCATCTTTTGTGGATCCACGCAGGTCTTTGTACAAGGAGTTGCTGCTTTATTTGGACTCAACCATTCCCTTCATTTTCTTATGTTAGCATAGAGACACCATTTATCGTCACCAGTAACGATACAGGATAGGAAAGCTGGGTGTTGTTCATGAGCCATTTGATGCCAAACAAACAGATATGGCCTCCAGCAAATTTTTCTGATTTTTGCATAGAGCATACAGTACCCATACACCCGATTTTTTAACCTTCCCCACTGCATACAAATGTCGCACAGTGATGGAATGATCACAGTTTATAATATTTCCCAGTTCTCGAGTACACTGACGTGAATCATTGTCAATTAATATCTTTAAAATATCTTCATCAAACCCCGAAGGTTTTCCTGAACGTGTAGAGTCACTAATGTGATGATGATGATAATGTTTGGTTTGTGGAGTGCTCAACTGCGCGGTCATCAGCGCCCGTATAAAGTCCCAATTCTTACACAGTCCACTTTTTTCACAATCCAATCTAGACGCTGTCACAAATGATGAAGATAATGGTGATGAAATGATAAGGACAACATAAACACCCAGTCCCCAAGTAGAGAAAATCCCCAACCCGGCCGGGAATCGAAGCCGGCACTCCATGATCCAGAGGCAGCAGAGTCACTAATGTCAAAACGTTCCTTCTTAAAACGAAATTTTCTTGCCGTGTTCTGTGCAGTGGAATTATCCCTACACATGGGCCGGTAGAATTGGCCGTGCGGTTCTAGGCGCTGCAGTTTGGAACCGCGAGACCGCTACGGTCGCAGGTTCGAATCCTGCCTCGGGCATGGATGTGTGTGATGTCCTTAAGTTAGTTAGGTTTAACTAGTTCTAAGTTCTAGGGGATTAATGACCTCAGAAGTTGAGTCCCATAGTGCTCAGAGCCATTTGAACCATTTGAATCTACACATGGTAAATGTTTCTGGCTGCCTCCGCTGCTGCCACCCCTCCATTGAACTCAAACAGAAGAACATATCGGAATAAATCCATAAGAACCGGAATACCAACCTGCAAAACAAAAGCTCTACAAATTTGTGCATCATCTTCGTACACGTCGCAAGTTACAGTACAGTTCATGGTAAAGGGTACAATGTGTCGTTATTGTTCACAGTTTTTATTCTTCAATTCACTTGTAGAACACTATGTCTTTAAACTTACCCAAACCTGCAAGTTTATCCTTACGGCGGTATATACGTTGGAGATAGCGGAAGTGTTTTACCGCTCATCTCAAATACTTGTTCTTTAAAAATTAGTCAACAGTGCTCGCAAAAACAAAGACGAATTTCTCCTTCGATAATCGCTGTAATATTTTCGAATGGCATAAACCTGCTGGAGACAAGAGTAGAAATACGTATTTAAACTGCTTAGACTTATTCCGTCATTTCTTGAGAACTAGACTGTCAGAAAGTGGAAGATACTGATACGAGAGTCTGGAACGCCGTCTCCTTTGGAGAAGAGCTGCACTTAACTCATATCCTGTCGACAAATCTACGTCTCCCTAGAGTTAGCACTGAATATGTAGGTGATAAGACAGACACCAGATACTTATTACTAAGTGTTGGACTGGTTTCTTGCGTTCATGTTCATTTGGCGAGTTGCCACTTACTAGATCTAGTGTAAATATTTTTTAAGCTGTTTTGTTTCTGGAGGGGCTCCACCTTGACCAAAACACAATTTTATCTTATACATCTCAGACATGTTTTGCTGAAGTTTCCGCATGATCAGTGGCCTTTCATTTTCTTTCTTGTTACCACATGCTGTGATTTTTCCTAGGTTTTTATGTTTTCTTATATTTTTTTATTTAACTTATTTTCTTTCACAGTTTTTCATTACGCGGGATACGTTTAGAAGAATTAATATATTACTTGATCCGTTTTGGAAAGCGACTTCTTGGAATTTGGAACGTACTCTCTTCGTGCTGTGGAGAAACTTTTCTGCAGGGTCTTCCATTGGAGTTTGCTGGGAACTTCTGTGATGTCTAACAAAACAATTAGAATAACTTGGTTCAATATCAAGAGGCAAACTCGAGAACTGGTAGCACGAAAATTTTGTGAGCGAGCCCCTTCGAGCCGGCCGAAGTTGCCGTGCGGTTAAAGGCGCTGCAGTCTGGAACCGCAAGACCGCTACGGTCGCAGGTTCGAATCCTGCCTCGGGCATGGATGTTTGTGATGTCCTTAGGTTAGTTAGGTTTAACTAGTTCTAAGTTCTAGGAGACTAATGACCTCAGCAGTTGAGTCCCATAGTGCTCAGAGCCATTTGAGCCCCTTCGTGGAAGAATTATTCTTCCCGTAACCCGGTCTGTTATTTGTTTTTAGCAGGACTAGATATTTGTGGTCTTACCATCATAAATGTTCTGGATAGGTACTCGTAGATGTTTAAAGTTATTAATGTTTCCATTGACTGTTCGTCAATTATATAGCCAAATGCTGTTGGCTCTTTTTGTCTATTTAATTCTAATAGCTACACCGACGTTTGAAACATTTTACATCCTAGTGTACACTATATAGTACTGGTGTTTTTTGGATTACCAACCTCTCTTAAAAGGCGTGTGCTGTGTTTAAAGATCAAACTTAACGAATATGGTAGTACAATAACTGATTCAAACCCAATGCAACCATCCTGATTTAGGTTTTCTTTGTTTTCCGATTTCAACTGAGATGAATTTAACGATCTCGTTTTCAACAGGACGTTAAAGCACGGTAATCCTTCCATGTATGTCGAATTAAACATGTTTGTGTGTCATATAGCACTATCCTATGTCGGGTGTGATGTTAGACTAGTGGCAGACCTGCTGGGATGGTGAGCCAGTAGGAACCATAAACAATCTCAATTGCTACAAATGGTAGGCAGTCTGACTAAATAAGTTGTTTCTTTACGCACAACACCCCTGACGTAATATTTCGAAAGCACAACAGTAACAAAGCAGCACGGCACGTTGCTCGAACTGTATTACCTACACTTAAAACAAAGAACTATAGATTAAAGAAAACGTGCAAAATAGGTCATGAGACTTTAGTAATTATGTAATTGTAACTTTCATTTCAACTGACGTCATACACTTAGACAGTATTCTTCTTCTTGGTAGATTAAAATATTCTGTTATATACCACTGTAGGAACTCTCTATTCTCGTAGACATGACAAAATAAGGAGTTGTTTCTTTTGTAGTAATACCGCTCTCAGCTAAGAAAATCTAAGGAATTAATAGTATCCTAATACTCTGAATGTTATTATCGAGTGGCAACACGGAACGAAATGGTATAGCAGTTTAACCTTTGGATTCATATTCGGGAGGTGTTCAAAATTCATATGAGAAGGGCAGCACGTTTTGTATTATTGCGAAATATGGGAGTGAGTGTCACTGAAATGATACAAAATTTTGGCTGGACATCATTAAAAGAAAGGCATTTTTTGTTGCGACGGAATCTTCTCACGAAATTCCAATCACCAACTTTCTCCTCCGAATGCGAATATATTTTGTTGACCTACGAAGCGAGCTCGTACGAGATTGTAATAATAGACAATTGTGAAGATGGTTCGATGAACCCTCTGCCAGGCACTTTGAAAGGGTACAGTATCGCCCGACATTGAAAATAGGTACAACATTCTTCGTTATTCTTGTCAGAACAACATATTTTTTCTAATAATAACTCAATTTCAATTAATACAGCGAAGCCAGATACTAGTGTGGGAAAAAATGACAATTTATTTATTTAATTGATCACATGTGCACTCCCACAAAATAAATCCCTACATCCAGTTTGGTGAGATCTGTGAAATGAATGAATGTATGGTCGTCTGCTAACCACAGATAGTGAATGTGAATATATGATCATCTTTGAGACGGTACTTGGGTCACCTTTGGTGGGACCAAAGAGATGAAATTTACCTGAGCTTTGAGCGCCTGAAATGTGGCTGACCAATACGGTAGCAAGGTGCTCCCCCACTTCGGCAGAGGTGCGAGAGGACCTGAAGAACGGCCATGTTTCAGCACTCTGCCGCTGGATCTTGTGCTGTTAAGACCTGTCTTAGTTGTGCTCCGTAAAGACAAAAGAGTGGAGACATGGTATGCATGTGGAATATTTAAGAGTAGTTTGAAATAGTAATTTCTCTATTTCAGGAACTTTTGTGGGGAGAATTAAATGTCAGGCAGGTAATATTAATGGGATCGTAGTAATCTTCGGAAGTGACCAACGGTCACAATGAAACCACGTGTAGCAATAAGCTGAAATACTTCCGTGTGCTTAAGTTAAGCTGAATTACTAACATGTCTACTATAAGTTGAAATATTTAATGAATGGCGTGTGCAGGACTTGAAATTAGAGACGAGTACTTCCACGTGGTGAGTACTGTGTGAGTCTCAATCTGTGTATGAGACAAAGGATAAAGAGAAGTACTCGTCCATGGCATCAGTTGAGGACTCGTGTGTGTGATGAATATGTTCTTAATATTACTTTGCGTGATATGTTTCCATGTGACGCTTTATTCAAACTATAATACTCTGAGAGAGAAGCAAGGTGAGTCAGCCGTCTATACAGCAACGCCACTTGGCTTGCATTGCACAGGAAGACGTGCATATATCTCCAGAGTTCATAGTAGGAAAGTAGAATTACGAAGTGGGGCAGTGTCGTGTGAAACTGGGATAAATATTAATTGAAGTGGGAAAGCGGAAAGTGATAATGTTGTGACTATTCCCTGTGTTGTATTTCATGTTGTAGTGTGGTGTATGTCATGTAATTTAAGTATGTGTGGTTTGCATGGGAGAGTAGCAAGGTAGTTTCAGAGGTAGTGGGTTATGCGTGTGCCTTTTGTACCGATCGGTCTGGAGGAAAGTTTCGTGATGATGATTGTGAGAGTCGAAGTGTGAGAAATAATAAAAGATCCACCATCCTATCCAGAAAGTGCACTGTAGCGTTAAATAATTACGAGACCATAAGATAGAGATTCACCAATGTAAAGCCATGCCCACTGGGCGGAATTTCTCATGTGTTATTGTTGTAGGTTATAGAATTTGTGTGTTTAGGTTATAGAATTTATCGGAATAAATAAGATAGTGAAAAAAAAAAGATTGGTGGACTTTTCCTTCGAATTGTATGTTGTCATGATATCTAGAATTTATAATGTGTGCGCCACTCATATTCAGTGCGATGGCCACGTGTTGATAAAAGCCGTTAAGTAAAAAAAAGAAAATGTGGTATTGCCAGTGCGTAATGAACAGTCAGAGTTCTGAAAATTACTGATAGTCAGATGTGCGTTTCCGTTGTGTATTATTCATACAGGAAGATAATTTGTAACTTAATTGTGAGTACGAGAGTTCATGTTACTCGATAAATAAGAATGAGTCCACTCGCTTGGCAGACCACTCATCTTGCAGGCCTGACTGCTTGATGCCACAGTATGAGCAAGGCATGTGGGTGCCTCTCAACTTTAATGTGATTTGCAGAGTATCTATGTAAATGTAGATGTAGAAGTGCTTAAAGTTTTCTGTCGTTTCCTTAATTCACTTAAAAGAATGATTGGTAGGTTTCAGCAGGGTTGCTGTTGATTCCTTCTGCATCCTTGACTAACGTAATAAGTATTACACTTTTGCTGACTTCGATTTAGAAGGGATTTTGAACTTGAGCTTTCCCGGTGAGAAGTGAAATCTCTTGGCACGGTCGGTTTGCGAACCATAGTGGCTTAGCTGCCAATTGTCTGACACCTGCAGTCCACACATTCCCAGTGGTGACCTCCGGCTCACGCCTTCACGGAACACGTCGCACACCTGGACGACGCTGTCTACCGCTGCCGCGCTGAGCTACAGGTCGAACAGTTCCCGGTGTTTCTGACGGCCCACAAGAGAAACTGTATGCTATTGTCGCCGTCACGAACGCGAACCCGTAAAGAAGGAGACATGGCGCTTCGTGACATTTGCTATATTGCAGTTAAAATTACTTTGGGATTGGCGTTTCTCAGTGAGACTAGTGGTACGGGCCGGGTGTCAGCCAATCGCTGCTGTTTCTCGGTCTCCACGTGCTCTGAGTTGCTTTGCCAGGTGGCACGGCCTGTAGGGGTTGAGAGGGGACAGGCAGAGCTTGTCGGAAGGGCGAGAGGGGAGGGGTGGGTTTTGTATATTCTGTAGCGCCACTTTAAAAATATTTAGTAATTTCCAAATTAATGTCCAAACAAGGAAAAAGTGTATCTGCAGCTGAAGTTAGTCTTGGTGAAAATTTTAGTTTCTAAACAAAATTATTGAAAAGAAACATGTCAGATTCAAAATCTTTATCAACGATCTTAAATAACCTATTTGGTTAAAAGCGTCGAATCTTTCGAAACTTATAGCCTCACACTGTAGCTTGCCTTTAGTGGTCGTATTTATTATAATGTTTTGAAACTAAGAAACCTATAGGAGTTAATTCGGAAAGCTTGCAGTGAAAAATGTAGTTTCCGTTCGGGGGATGTATGTTACAGTACATGAAATTCAGCCATCACACGAAATTGTTTTTAAGGGTGGAAGGAGAGCCAATATCACTACAATGTGGATTATATATAATTTATATAAGCGCAGTACGCCACTGTGTACCACAGCCAAAGTTATCCCGTGCATTATACCGAATTTATGTTTCGTGTCTCTGGTTCTGAGGGAATTTATCACGTCAATCACATTCGCAATCTAAGTTGAATTTTAGTTACAGCGTACTGTAACAAGATTAAATGAAATAGAATTGTCCGTTGGACTCGTTAGTATAAAAGCAAATCAATGGACTGTTAATGGAAATGTGAGTTCAAATACACATTCAATCTTCTTTTTAAGCTTACTGTTATTTTTCTGTAAGAAAATTATGTTCGCGTAATAATACGCTTATACAATTAATACCTCTCGTTTTAGTTAATGTAACTCTTGTAGCAATGTAACAAACTGTTTTGTTATTTTAATTCTACATCCATGGGCGTTAAAAGCTGAGAATTTCTAATTACAATTAATTTTTCCTTGGTTTTAGTTGTTGATTGATGTATTAAAATGCAATCTGGATTTTCCCAGTTAAATGCATAAAGAATTGGAATGTGTGAATCGTTCTGTAGCTCTTGTTCACATCAAAGAGCCATCAACAGTTTATTTAAACCTTCTAATACTTACGGGTTGGCCGGCCGGAGTGGTCGTGCAGTTCTAGGCGCTACAGTCTGGAGCCGAGCGACCGCTACGGTCGCAGGTTCGAATCGTGCCTCGGGCATGGATGTGTGTGATGTCCTTAGGTTAGTTAGGTTTAATTAGTTCTAAGTTCTAGGCGACTGATGACCTCAGAAGTTAAATCGCATAGTGCTCAGAGCCATTTGAACAATTTTTGAAGTTACGGGTTGGGGTTGTTTTGGGGGAAGAGACCAAACAGCGAGGTCATCGGTCTCATCGGATTAGGGAAGGACGGGGAAGGAGTCGGTCGTGCCCTTTCAAAGGAACCATCCCGGCATTTGCCTGAAGCGATTTAGGAAAATCACGGAAAACCTAAATCAGTATGGCCGGACGCGGGATTGAACCGTCGTCCTCCCGAATGCGAGTCCAGTGTGCTAACCACTGCGCCACCTCGCTTTTTTTGTTTTTTTTTTCTTCTTCTTTGATGATCTCATTTTGTTCTATGTTGTTCGTTGTATATGTTCAGGGCGGACGTCCCATGACACCCATTCAGGTTGTCCGTTGAGCCGTTCACTCAGCTTTTTTTTAAATTATTATTATTATTATTATTATTACAGAGGGTAGCTAACCTTCCATCCGAACACGCTGAGCTACCGTGTCGGCATTCTCGCTCGGTCTAACAGTTATTCACAACGCGTCCTATCATCGAATATCTTTGATAAGGCGCTTGTAGTAACTTCCAGAAAACAAGACTTTATCGACTGGCTACAACAGCAGAACTTTCACATACCAGGCGATTGTAGAAAGGGTGAAGTACTGGATATCGTGGCTCAGAATGAAGAACCTTACATCTGTATGTTGTAGATGAACTAGTCATCACATCAACGCCATCTCAATTTCACCGAACTCACGTGTGCTCATGTTAAGGATTATACGGCAAGGAACAACAAAAAATGTGCGCTGACAGATGTGAAAAAATTGACAAACGACGTTATGAACCACAATCCGTCAGCTTTGTATGATGTTGTAAGGCACACGAAGGAAGAAATAAAGTATCGGAGGATTTAATGTGTGGTGGATAATAACATAGAACGTGTAAGTAGGCTGTTTAGGTTTTTATGTTGGTAACGCCACGTAGCGCTCTGTATGAAAATCACTGACTGTGCTGTGTGCAGTCTGTGGCTGGTTAGCATTGTTGGAATATTTGCTATTGTAGTGTTGGGCAGTTGGATGTGAACAGCGC
Organism: Schistocerca nitens; assembly: GCF_023898315.1. Classification (NCBI taxonomy): domain Eukaryota; kingdom Metazoa; phylum Arthropoda; class Insecta; order Orthoptera; family Acrididae; genus Schistocerca; species Schistocerca nitens. The sequence goes on from NC_064616.1 coordinate 42,287,830, forward strand.
GTAGCGTTGCGCAATTGGAGGTGAGCCGTCAGCAGTGGTGGATGTGGGGATAGAGATGGCAGAGTTTTGAGAGCGGACGATCTGGACGTGTGTCCGTCAAAAAAGGAAGTTTGTAAGACTGGATGTCATGAACTGATATATACATTTAACTTTTGAACACTATTAAGGTAAATACATTGTTTGTTCTCCATCAAAATCTTTGATTTGCTAACTATGCCTATCAGTAGTTTGTGCCTTCAGTAGTTAGAATCTTTTATTTAGCTGGCAGTATTGGCGCTCGCTGTATTGCAGTAGTTCGAATAACGAAGATTTTTGTGAGGTAAGTGATTCATGAAAGGTATAGGTTATTGTCAGTCAGGGCCATTCTTTTGTAGGGATTATTGAAAGTCAGCTAGGTTTTTAAAATCTTTTCCCCCGTATAATCAGTTACATAATTATGTCTTAGATAACTGCCAGTTTACGAACCCAACTGAAGTCAAAAAGTAATCCATCATTATGTTCTTCACATTAATTGTTGTAATTAACTGGGACTGTGCTGCGAGATAGGGCGTGTCGTGTCTAGGAATCCTGCACACTCGGTCCGCTAGACAAACATGAGTTTTATTACAACAAGACAATTACAATATTTAACGTTGATAGATATGTCCGAAGCAAAGGGCGACATACATAATAATCAGCCTTCTTCAGAACAGACAAACACAACAGACTTCTTCAGAATCGCCAAACACAAGTCTGTGCTACGCAGAGACTACTAATGATACAGGCTACGACGCGTCACTAACGAAATGGCTTACTTTGAAGCTGCTGTGGAAGTGGGCTGCCATCAGTCGGGCGCGGACCTTATGTCCTCTTCACCTATGGGCCGCTGTTGTCGCGTTGTTGTCCTGGAGAGGCCGGTCAGCTTGCGACTGGCTGACCTCTTTTCACAGCTATCTCATCTCTGTCGTTCCCGACTGGAGTGCCGGCGCTGACTCTACGCCGTAACAGGGAGGACTGAAACAAGAAACTACCGTGCCACTCACAACAATAGCTGCATAAAAAAATGTGTAACAGCCAAGGCGGCCTGCCGTGTACACGTGCCGTTAGACGACTGCCGAACAAGTGTCGCACGTGGCTTGCACCCAGCTTGTAACTTGTTGGAACACACAAAGCCTAATGGGGCAGCGCCTACAGGACTGAAATGACGTAAGTACGTCGTCTGCCATTCCACAACGCTGACAGACGAACGTGGCGTGCTGCACTTTGGCACGCTACACGTCTGCGCTGTCACCTCGTCCTACATGGGCGGTCTGAAACGGACGCGGCGCGAGTAGGAAATCCAGCGCGAAGCGGTACGATGCGTTTGCTCAGTCCTACGTGCGCAGTCCATCCGCGCTGCGGCCAACTGCAATACGTGAAGAAAATTAACTTTCCTGTTTTGTTGCTGTAAAAAGTGCTGTATGTTAATGAAACAAAGCTTCATCAACTCCTGGAGTTAGTTTTCCGGTAGAGATTCTTCATTTCCTTTAAAAAATTTAAAACCACATATTTTAGATTTGCGCATATTTTTCACTACGTAATACTTCTCAGTCGGTACTGAGGAAACTATTTGGTACACAGAACTGATTTTTTTTTTCGAATCCCACTAAACATCGGCTCACTGCATGCCGGTACGTTAAGAGATATGAGCACTTGTTTACTAGTAGCAACGATGAGCATGTTCCATAGCTCTTACATTAACCACCGAGCGAGGCGGCGCAGTGGTTAGCACACTGGACTCGCATTCGGGAGGACGACGGTTCAATCCCGCGTCCGGCCATCCTGATTTAGGTTTTCCGTGGTTTCCCTAAATCACTCCAGGTAAATGCTGGGATGGTTCCTTTGAAAGGGCACGGCCGACTTCCTTCCCTAATCCGATGAGACCGATGTCCTCGCTGTTTGGTCTCTTCCACCAAACAACCCAACCCAACCTCTTACACTAACCATTTTATAACCCACGCTTAGTGGACTTTTTTTCTTGTTATGATCCGTACTACGTCCTCCCAAAATATGGAAAGTAAAGAGCTTGCAGTAGAAGAGGTCTGCTGTCAGAAGTATCAGAAAGATTTTCGCTTACAAATTTCGACTCGGTCATTTCTCGGCCAGGGTCCCTTACCTCAAACTGATACATTTACCCTTCTCTGCCATCCCTGAAATCTTGTAATATTATCACGGAATCATACCGTATAACATCTAAAGTCAGAATTTTGCATAAACGTATCGAAACCACTGTAGAAAATGCAGTTCATACTGTAAAAGTTTTAACTTTATTACACATCATGTGTGATCTTCAGTCAATAAATAAGGCTGAGGTTGCATTTTTTCAGGATGTATACCGATATATACCAAAAGCTGCATGACAATTTACGAAAGAGATATAATGCTTCTTCACAAGCAGACACGTAAGTGAGGGAAAATTTTAAATTGTATTTTGAAGAAAATTTTACACAAAGAATGTAAAATACAATGCTTAGTAAATGTGTTGGTTGGTTGGTTGTTTGGGGAAGGAGACAAGACAGCGTGGTCATCGGTCTCATCGGATTAGGGAAGGAAGTCGGCCGTGCCCTTTCAGAGGAACCATCCCGGAATTTGCCTGGAATGATTTAGGGAAATCACGGAAAACCTAAATCTGGATGGCCGGACGCGGGATTGAACCGTCGTCCTCCCGAATGCGAGTCCAGTGTCTAACCACTGCGCCACCTCGCTCGGTAGTAAATGTGTTAGAAGTACTTACTTGTAATATGAATTACTTTGGAAACTTCCTCGAATTCACAGTACGGTATAAAACGATAATTATTATTTGTATTTCTCTTGTCTTCGCTTGATATTTACTTCCACCTACGAGTTAAGTGACCATGCAGAATTGGCACTTAATGCAAATTAATTTATTGTCGTGTTCCGATGCACCACAATCAGAGCATAGCTGAGTTATAAAGAAAAGTAAGAGCTACAATATGAAATGCCACAGAACAATTACATTTACAATGGTCAGACGTTGCATCAGAACTTTCAAAGAAACATAACAACGAGCCACACAGCAGTGGGCACATTTAGAATCTAAAACAGCGCATACATTTACAAAGCTTAGTTCCAAACTGTGCATAGAGAGCAGTAGTGCCGAGGAAAGATGGCGTTGGCAACCAATAAAGCACATAAATGACTATTGAAAAATGTAACCAGGAGGGGATCATACATCAAACATCGATAATGCACTATACAATTCTTCTTTAGGTATTTTTAGTCTTCCTATTTCTATTGCACTTCGGAAGGGGAAGTCATCAAAAACATCTGCGTTTTTTATGTATGACCGTACGAGCCTACATTTTATGTACAGCACAGAATAAACAACCATAATTAATACAACAAAATATAAGAATTTCATGTGGAATGTTAGCTGCTACAATTATTAAACATAGAGTAGGTGTAAATTATAAGTGTGCAAGATATATTACATAGAGATATACCACGTCAGATTCTACACTCACATAGTAATCATTTACGGCATTCAAACTGTGTAGTACATAATCGATGTTGAGTGTATGATTTCCTGCTTGTTACATTTCTCGACACTCATTTATGAGCTGTATTAGTTGCCAACGTCATCTGGTGATCACAGTTGTTTTCGTCACCACTACGACATTCAGTTTGGCACTAGGCTTCGTACGTGCATTAGCTGTTTTCAGTAACTTACGTGCCTACTGGTGTGAGGCTGTGTTACTCGTTATTGTATTTCTTTGCAAGTATTAATGTAATGACTGTGCATATAATTGTTTCGGTGTTGTTTCATGTCGCAGTTCTTCCTTTACTTCTTAATACAACCATGTTATGATGATGATGTCCCGAAACATGTCCATAAATAAAATTGCGACTAAGACTTCCCTCAGTTCATTAAGTGCCAATTTTATTTCTCTCGTCCCACAATATAAACGTTCTTGAACAACTGCGATCAAAATTTCAGGCGAGATCGCAACAATTCGCTCACTTAGGATACAGCCTAAATAATGACAATTTACGAGACTTTCTCCTTTTGTTTTGGGATTGTCTCTGTACCCATGAGAGTAAGTAATTGTTCTGAGTTCAACATTAATTCTGTTGGTCGTGTGGAGTATGTATTTACGGTGGTAGTGCTGAATAGAGTCACTGGAAAGCAGAACACATACAGGGTGATTTTTTCCGCCGTGTACAAACTCTGGAGATTGATCGATGAGAGGATACGGAGCAAAAAAATCTAACGAACTTATGTCCGGAAATGCACGGTTTCCATGCTAGAGGCCATTTATTCAATCATACTTTGTTACAGAGGCTGCGGTGTAATTTGCGCCGTACCGTGCAGCCACAGTTACAGTATGCATGGTGGTACTGTTCTCCATATGTCATGACCTAGCGCCCTCTCCTGGCAAAGTAATTGGTAATGTTGTGTCCGATTCACTGCTCTTGCTGACTTACCGTGTAGTGGATGTGATGCAGCGTTGTACAAAATGGTTCCTCATTCGAATCAAGAGGCTGCCGTAATCGTGTTTACTTATGGAAAGGCAAATAACAACGGGCAGCGGGCAGCAAGGTTGTATCAGGAGACTTGACCCCGCCGACATCAATGTTTGTAACAGTGTTTCGTCTTTTGTCTGAGACAGGGTCGTTTCAGGAAGTGCGAAATCGTGAAGGACATACCCGAAATGTTCGGGTATGATTAGCACTGGAAGGCGACCGCCGTTTCAGTAGGCCCGCCAGTACAGTGTAAGCCGGACGACCGTGTGGAACATTCTCCATGATCCAGAATGAGATTTTCACTCTGCAGCGGAGTGTGCGCTGATATGAAACTTCCTGGCAGATTACAACTGTGTGCCCGACCGAGACTCGAACTCGGGATCTTTGCCTTTCGCGGGCAAGTGCTCTACCAACTGAGCTACCCAAGCACTACTCACGACCTATCCTCACAGCTTTACTTCTGCCAGTACCTAGCCTCCTACCTTCCAAACTTTACAGAAGCTCTCCTGCGAACCTTGCAGAACTAGCACTCCTGAAAGAAAGGATATTGCGGAGACATGGCTTAGCCACAGCCTAGGGGATGTTTCCAGAATGAGATTTTCACTCTGCAGCGGAGTGTGCGCTGATATGAAACTTCCTGGCAGATTAAAACTGTGCCGGACCGAGATTCGAACTCGGGACCTTTGCCTTTCGCGGGAGAGCTTCTGTAAAGTTTGGAAGGTAGGAGACTAGGTACTGGCAGAAGTAAAGCTGTGAGCATGGGGCGTGAGTCGTGCTTGGGTAGCTCAGTTGGTAGAACACTTGCCCGCGAAATGCAAAGGTCCCGAGTTCGAGTCTCGGTCCGGCACACAGTTTTAATCTGGCAGGAAGTTTCATTCTCCATGATAGTTGTTACTAGCCTTATCATTTACAGCGTGTGCAGGGCTTGCTAGCGACAGACCTTCCACATCGGGATCAGTTTAGTCATTTGTTTCTTCACCAGGCAACCACTATTCTGCGATTTGTGTCATCCATCCTATTCACAGATGAGGCCACCTTTACGAGGATTGGTATCTTCAGCTTTCATAACACCCATCTGTGGGGCAGTATGCAGAACCACCATGGAATGGTGACAACGAATCATCAGCATCAGTGCAGCCGGAATGTGTGGGCCGGGATAATTGGCGACCGTATTTTGGGAGTAGTCTTCCTTCGACGTCGCCTAACAGGCCGGAACTACCAGTGTTTCTTGTGGGTGACTTTGCCTCCCCTGCTGGAATAAATGTCATTTATGATTCGATGGGCTATGTGGTGCTCCAGCCCACTTAGCGTTAACGTCCGGACGCAACTCAATCTTGTCTTCCTTGGTCGACGGATCGGACGACGGGTCCAGTTGTATGGCCTGCTCGTTTACCGGGTCTCAACCCGTGCGATTTATGGTTATGGGGCCATCTCAAAGGTATCGTGTATGCAGAGCCCATTCCAGATGAGGAGACACTAGAGCAGCGAATTCATGCTGCCTTTCACCCTGCTCGGATGCAGCCTGGCCGATGTGAACATGTGAGACAGAACATACTACGACGCGTACACATATGCGTTGAGGCACATGGAAAGCATTTTCAACACGTACTGTAACTGTGGCTGCGTGGTACAGCGCGTATTAGACCGCAGTCTGTAACAATGTATGATTGAATAAATGGTCTCTAGCATGGAAACCGTGCATTTCTGGAAATAAGTTCATTAGACCTTTTTTGTTCCGTATCCTCTCATCGATCAGTCTCTAGTGTTCGTACACGGTGGAAAAAATCACCCTGTAGACTAAGAAATGATTGCAGGTGAAATATCAGAGACAGGTGCAGTAATCGAAACTAACTTAAGGAATTTATTGTAAAAAATGAAGATATAGAACTAAACAGAAATATGCAGTGCTATTTCCTATGAACCAACACCTGGAACTTCGACACTAACATACCGAAAGTACATTCTATATACCTCTTTCACCTAGCTAATCTATAATTACACATGCACCTTTCATCAGTTATTGGTCTATGACTCTCTACCTCACATGTTTTGTGAGAGCAAAAGCTTTTTACGCAGCAAGATAACAAGGATGTTTGTAGTCTTTTTGCGGTAAAGGCATAGGATCTGGAAGGTGGTTCTCACCTGTAAACAACACTTTACCGAAAGAACTTTATCCGTATGGAGAATGTGGCTCACCATTTGTCCAGTTGTGCACTGTATTTAATTTAAAAACACAACATGTTTTGGAAGGACATGATTCCATTATGATTGCAGCTGGCATAGCATTTTTAATAACTTGATGATGGGGTCATGTCTTTACAAAACATGTTTTGATTTTAAATTAAATAAAGCGCACACTGGACAACTGGTGTTATATTTTCCGAACTGCTACCGTAATACAGATGTACTGTGGTTTCACAGCAGATTTCTTTTAATATTATTCCGTCACTCTTGCAACCATGCTCCCTGAGGCAATAAAGGATTTACCTAACAACATATTTTAGACACCTGCTTATTAATGTTGATTAAGTTGACTAAAGCCGGGAAAGCTTCATCATCGGAAGAATATGTGGTGCCACGTTACTAACTATTCTCATTCCTGCCAGCGTCGAGTCACAGTACCTGACGCGGACGTTTGTTAGCCGCGTGGCAGGGCCACCTATCGCTTGCCTCGCACATGGTGACTGACCGTCTTTGGCGCGTGAGGCGACTGTCAGCTATGTGCTTCCCCGTGCTCGTGCACAGCGAGTTATAGGTACCACGTGCTGCTCACGCGGTTTCGCTGCGTGGATGCAGGGCTGTAGCATAGACCATCCGCTAGATGCTTCTGCTGCTGGTCTGAGCACATCCCAGCAGCGGCGAAGCACATCTTGACAACGCGCCTACTGAGGGAAGGTAAATTTCCGTCTCACTTCTGCAGCTATCCGATTCCTCTTACTAATACAGTTAATTTCTTAGAGCTACTTTAGTTAGCATAACTAACTTGGAATGCACATCATCCAGCAAAAAGCCTGAATCCATTAAAACGACTAAGATCATTAACAGGCTGCACCTGGGCCTACACCCTTCTGCCATTGTCCTCACCGGTGATTCCCTCATCTGTTCTGCCGTAATCTATGCCTTTGTTGCCTGGATCTCCACCCCTCTAAAATTTTACAAATACCTCGAAATTCTCGAGAGACATGGATTACGCTTCGCCCTCCGCATCTGCCTGCTTTTCCCAAGTTGCATCCTGCAGCAGCACTGTGGTGTCACCGCCAGACACCACACTTGCTAGGTGGTAGCCTTTAAATCGGCCGCGGTCCGTTAGTATACGTCGGACCCGCGTGTCGCCACTATCGGTGATCGCATACCGAGCGCCGCCACACGGCAGGTCTAGTCTAGAGAGACTCCCTAGCACTCGCCCAGTTGTACAGCCGACTTTGCTAGCGATGGTTCACTGCCTACATACGCTCTCATTTGCAGAGACGACAGTTTAGCATAGCCTTCAGCTACGTCAGTGTCTTGGCTCCAATATTATTTAACATCTATACCAATGATCTTCCCATCAGCCACCAGACACGAATGTTCATATATGCTGATGATGCAGCAGTGGCCACTCAGGATAAAACCTTTGAACAAGTGGAGGAGAATCTCACAGGAGCCTTAACAGAACTTGCTACCTATTAGGACGGCAATAATCTCAAACCAAACCCTAGTAAATCTCAAGTATCCGCCTTCCATCTTAGCAACAAACAAGCCAAACGAAAACTCCGAGTCATGTGGCAAGGGGAAGAGCTGAAACATACAAACAGCCCAAAATACCTGGGAGTAACACTTGCCGGCCGGTGTGGCCGAGCGGTTCTAGGCGCTTCAGTCTGGAACCGCGAGACCGCTGCGGTCGCAGGTTCGAATCCTGCCTCGGGCATGGATGTGTGTGATGTCCTTAGGTTAGTTAGGTTTAAGTAGTTCTAAGTTCTAGGGGACTGATGACCTCAGATGTTAAGTCCCATAGTGCTCAGAGCCATTTTTGAGTAACACTGGACAGAGCACTTACTTTTAAGCAGCACTGTCACAACACTAAAAAAAAAGGTCTGTGCCAGGAACAACATACTGCGGAAGCTAACAGGTTCATCGTGGGGAGCTCAACCACATGTTTTGCGCACCACGGGTCTGGTGCTGAGTATCTCAGCAGCGGAATATGCGGCGCCAGTTTGGAGGAACTCTGCTCACACTAAGCAAGTTGACGTCGCCGTAAACGAAACTGTACGTATTGCCACAGGATGTCTCAAACCAACTCCCACAGACATCATTTATCCCATCATAGGCATAGCACCACCCACTATCCGCAGACAAGTAGCTGCCGAGATCGAAAGATCAAAACAAAAGAATGATCCTCGAGACCCGATGCATATGCACCGAAAACAACGTGTCCGGCTGAAATCCCGCAGGAGTTTCGTTGAAACTACTGTAGAGCTCGCCACCAAGCCAGTCGCAAGGCGGCTATCTCTTAGGGAAGAAATGGTGCCACACTCCACAATGGAACTACTTGAGGAGGGATCTGCAGGATTTCAACTACCTTTTACAACTTGGAGGTCACTAAACCGGCTGCGCACTGGAGTAACTGGGAGCAAATCAAACCTATTTAAATGGGGTTACAGTGATAGCGATAGGTGTGAATGCGGAGCAATACAGGACTTGGACCACCTACTGATTTGCCCAGATATGTCTATAACATGCACTAAAGATGATATTTTGAAAGTCAATGACAAGGCAAACTACGTTGCTAAGTACTGGGAAGGGAAGATATAATTGGTGCATCCGGATACGGAAGAAGAAGAAGCTACGTCATTTGCTACGACCTAGCAAGGCGCCATATTCAGTTACTTTTGAACAGATAATATTGTGAATCATGTACCGTTAAGAGCGACGTTCGTTCGTCATTAATGGATTAAAGTTAAGTATGAAACTAATTACATCCGCTTTCTGAATCTTCATTCCTTGTCATGTTCCAGACCTCACGCCAGTATAGTTCTTCCCTCCTCACGCCAGCCTGCGTGAGCTAAAACGCGTGCATTTCGGCCTCCACTAGTAACACGGTGTTGGCTCTTCTGCCAACACAACAAGCACACTCAGTTTTCGTATCTTCTACTCTGCGTAGAACAGCCTCGAACCCTGTGCATAAATGGAAACATTCAATTCCAGCCCCCTATATCGTACCCTCTTACCTCCAGTACTGGTACCCAACCAAAACATTACGCGCATATTCCACCTTCCATGCACATTTATGTCTAATTCATTTTCTCTCACAGAAACTTCAATCATCTCCCTCTCCCCGGCATGAAATCCGTCCTGGCGCACACCCTCTCCATTAACCATGGCATACAACTCACAGTCCACGTCTTATATTGACATTTCGTATCGTATCTTGCTCGTTACATCTTACCCACTATGCAATGACATGTATCTCCTGCAGTTTTTTATTGCCTCACTGCTGTAAGCTTCTGTCCATATCTATCTTGAACATAACTGTTTTCATACGTCACCAGCAGCATCATTATGTTAAGATGTTTAAAGAAAGGTACTCTGTATCCCTACAGAAGAAAATACTGGAAAAAAACTGGAAAAAAGAGTAATGTAAATACATTTTCGGAAGCAAATCGTGTTGAGATACGGGCCATTGTACTTGTATTTAGACCGGACTCGCTCAGTGGTGTGGGCTGTCATCCCTTCTGCCGTTCATTGCTCATTTCTTACTAGCTTTGTTTGTCCGTGTTATTAGTTCTCTGACTGTGATGCTGTTGTCAGACATACCACTTGTAACTGCCTCCTACACAAGCCGTTCCGTACGTATCATTGTTAGTGTGTGCTGGGATCAGATCAAGATCAGTGATTTCATGGAGTGTGGATTGATATTATTTCACACGTGGAATGACAGACGCGACATTCGACTACGGTTCAGCGAATGGTGTCAGTCGACAGGCAGGTTGTAACATTACCGGTAGTATTCTGCCCCTGTTTACTTGATGCTATACCTAAAGTTCCTTGTAGTTAGCAAGATTACACGTTGGTTTTTTACTACTCAATAGACTGACCATCGATGACACTGATTTACTTATTCTCCACCGACCGACGAATGGAACAATAGGACATTTTGTATTATTTCACGCATCCCAATCTATGTTAACTGTAGACCAGATGCTGTTTAAATTCAAGCAAATAGTATCGACAGCAGTTGAGAGATACAGTATATACCATATAAATTTATAAGAGATGGCGGTAATCCCCACGGGACACAAAACAAGTGAGAACACTGTTGCAGAAGCAACGAAAAAAGCATGCGAAATCTAAAAGAAAGCAAAATCACCAAGATTGTCGAAGTTTTAGAGAAGCTCGAAATTTAGAGCGATCTTCAGTGAGAAATGATTTTAATAGTTTCCACAACGAAACAACGTCTGGAAATCTGGCAGGAAACCCAAAGTAAGTAAAGTACGCCAGTGACAAGACGAAATCAATAACTTCATTACGCTATAGCAATGGTAATATTACTGATGACAGTGCCATTAAAGCAGTTACTAAACATTAGCCGCGCGGTCTCAGGCGCATTGCCAGGGTTGGCGCGGCTCCCCCGTCGGAGGTTCGAGTCCTCCCTCGGGAATGGGTATGTGTGTTGTCTTTAGCGTAAGTTAGATTAAGTAGTGCGTAAGCCTAGGGACCGATGACCTCAACAGTTCTGTCCTATAGGAACTTACCACCACCACCAAAACATTAGATTTCCAGAAAGCTTTTGATACCGTTCCTCAAAAGGGACTACTAAACAAATTGCGTATCGCCTCAGTTGTGAGAATGGATTCGCGATTTTCTGTCAGAAAGGCTTCAGTTGTTGTAACTGACGGAGAGTCATCGAGTAAAACAGAAGCAATATCTGGCGTTTCCCAAGGAAGTGTTATAGGTTCTGTGCTGTTCCTGATCTACATAAACGATTTACGAGACAACCTGAGCAGTCCTCTTAGATTGTTTGCAGATGATGCTGTCATTTATCGCGTTGTAAAGTCATCAGGCCATCAAAGCCAATGGCAAAATGATTTATATAAGATATCTGTATGGTACAAAAAGTGGTAATTGACTCTAAATAATGAAAAGTGTCAAATGATCCACACGAGTGCTGAAAGGAATCTTCTAAACTTCGGTTACACGATAAAAGACACGAATGTAAAGGCTGTGAATTCAACTAAATACTTACCGATTACAGTTACGAATACTTTAAACTGGAACTATCACGTAGATAATATCGTGGGGAATGCGAACCAAAGACTGCGGTTTATTGGCAGAACACTTAGAAAGTGCAACAAGTCTACCTAAAGAGACTGTCAACACTACGCTTTTCCGTCATTTTCTGGATTACTGCTGCGTGAGATGGGATCTGCATCAGATAGGATTGACGGAGGACACCGAAAAAGTTCAAATAGTGGCTCGTTTTGTGTCGGGAAGTTGAGAAGAGAGCGTCACAGTTGCGGCAGAATCTTCTCATGAAATTTCAAACACCACCTTTCTCCTCCGAAATCGATTTTTCTTTTTGCTGCCAACGTACGTAAGAAGAAATGATATCATAATAAAATAAGAAAAATCGAAACTCACACGGAAAGACTTTAAAGTGTTGGTCTTTCCTGAGCGCTGTGCGAGAGTAGAACGGTAGGTAAATGAAACTTCCTGGCAGATTAAAACTGTGTGCCGGACCGAGACTCGAACTCGGGACCTTTGCCTTTCGCGGGAAAGTGCTCTACCAACTGAGATACCCAAGCACGACTCACGCCCCCTCCTCACAGCTTTACATCTGCCAGGCAAAGGTCCCGAGTTCGAGTCTCGGTCCGGCACACAGTTTTAATCTGCCAGGAAGTTTCATATCAGCGCACAGTCCGCTGCATAGTGAAAATCTCATTCTGGGTAGGTAAATAGCTTGAAGGTGGTTCGATGAACCCTCTGTCTGCCAGGCACTTAGTCGTGAATTGCAAATTAATCGTGCAGATGAAGGGTAGATGTAGATGTACCTGACACCTCTCGCTGAACTTGCAGCGTAACACTCTTTCTTGTCACTACCGTGGGACGTCTGTTTCGTGGTTATGTGTGTCGTGACTTTCAAAATATATTGGAATACGATATCGGTTGAATAGACAAGTATTTTACCATACTTATTACAGAACACTTTTTTATATATCACACTTTCATTTAGTATTGCGTCTAGCCAATTCATTATCGAAGAACAATCAAAAGATACACGGAATCAGTACCATTATATCACTAATGTAACATACAACATTCTTCGTCTGATACTGCTTGCACCGAACTCTCTAAAGTTGAACACTTCAGTTAATACTTTCGCTACTTGTGGAGGCCCCATCTCGGCTACTTAGTATCCTATGTCTGATACCTTTGGCGGCCATCGCTTCACTGCACTGAGATGTAGTATAACTTTGAATTGAAACCATGCGTCTTTGTAAACTCTCGTTGTTCAAAAAATGGCTCTGAGCACCATGGGACTTAACTTCTGAGGTCATTAGTCCCCTAGAACTTAGAACTACTTAAACCTAACTAACCTAAGGACATCACACACATCCATGCCCGAGGCAGGATTCGAACCTGCGACCGTAGCGATCGCGCGGTTCCAGACTGAAGTGCCTAGAACCGCTCGGCCACTCAGGCCGGCAAACTCTCGTTGTTGATCGGTTCCACAATTAATCCTCACTTGTTATTCCTAAGTGGTAATTACTATCATTTTATGTATAAATGTGACGTTTTTTATGATTACTGAGGCTTCCCCTGAGTTTGGGGCTCTAAATTGTGAACGTTTCTTATGTGATTATATTCCTGGCGTTAGCTGTTTCTCTCCATCGGAGGTTCGAGTCCTCCCTCGGGCATGGGTGTATGTGTTGCCCTTAGTGTAAATTAGTTTAAGTTAGATTAAGTAGTGTGTAAGCTTAGGGACCGATGACTTTAGCAATTTGGTCCCATAAGATCTGACCACAAATTTCCAAAATTTCGTTAGCTGTTCCGAGGCTGCTGTTACACTCTGCCAGCCTGCCCTCTGCTGGGGAAATTAGATAGCAATGAAGGCAGTGAGAGAAACTGCTAAAGACCTTTGTTTGACGGTTTTTTTTTCCAGAGTGATTCCTGCGTTATTGAAAGTGTTTCGAACTGCACCTCACATGGAAGTAGGACATTCGGTCTCAGAGGAGCGTCTTGGTTTCAGGAAAGCATACGTCACTATGAGTCAACTCCTAAGACATTATGAACAGACCTTGGCTATAACTGAATTCGGGGGTATTTTGTGCAGTATTACTCGGCATGCAAGGTACGTTTGCCTCGGAGTGACACGAAGGACTCCTGCTTAGATTCCCTGAGCAATGGGTACAGCGAGACCATAGTGCAAAGGCAACAAAGGCCGTTGTTCCAAGCGGGCATGCGGTAAAGTTAAGCGATTAGTCCACTGATACACATTTTGTAATTGCGTACGTGGCAAACCTACCAACGTGTACACGTGTCTAGCTAGAGATCTACGGGAACAGCACGGCGCTCTTCATGTGCAACACCAAGTATAGCGAGCCTGTGACTACGGTCATTTGGACTACAAAATGAACGCTCGCCTTCGATGTAACGAAGACCCAAGAGAGGTTGCTGTCGCAAGACACTGGGTCCCGTCAGAGCCGCGTAGTATCCACATCTGAGGAGACGCCTTGCAATGGAACAGCACGGAGGGATTACTGGATGAGTTCGCGGTCGCTGCCAGAGGGCAACAGCACCGGATAAAGCGCACGCGCTCTGCCCGCTACTGAGCGCATTTGTTTTTATTTTTTTTAATTTTTTTTATTACAGATGCCAACCAGGTCTCTGACCGAACACGTTGAGCTACCGTGCCGGCGCAACTTGGGTATCCCTTTCAAACAACTAGGTGGATGCCGCAACACCTCGTGCACCGCCAGCGGCACTAACAGCGCAGCACTCAAGACGCCACTCTCATCGCATTTCGTGAGCAACACTTTTGACTGTCGTCCGCGCTCTGCAGCCTACGTCAAATGGTTCAAATGGGTCTGAGCACTATGGGACTTAACATCAGAGGTCATCAGTCCCCTAGAACTTAAGAACTACTTAAACCTAACTAACCTCAGGACATCACACACATCCATGCCCGAGGCAGGATTCGAACCTGCGACCGTAGCAGTCGCGCGTTTCCGGACTGAAGCGCCTAGAACCGCTCGGGCACCGCGGCCGGCCAGCCTACATCCACTGATGTAGATGTAACACACATTCTCGCTACACCAGTTAGCAGATCACACACTTGTTTTCTCTTGGACCACTCTTCTCCTGTACACTTGTTACTCTGATATTAGAACTTGTGCTATGGATCGATTTACCTTGGAATAGTCTTACACTGTTCCTTATTACATGACCACTGTGTTGCACTAGGCTCATCACTGTTTATATCTACATCTTATCCTCTGGAAGTTCTATTGCGAAATTATAATGAACTGTATATACAAACAAAACACTGCCGTCAACACGTTCATACGGTCTCGGAGCTCTCCTACATAAGACATTGCTGCACAAAATTATTGATTGTGAAGCAAATCAGTAACAAATAAAAACAAATCTAATACAACAGATGAGATGCTCACTTTTCATATGTGCTCTGAATAGCTGATATACCGTGCCGGAAAAAAATTATTACGCGCTTTTAGAGTTTTTCAGTTCATTCGAGATTGATTGTTGCAACAGTGCATATGGAGTATATGCAATGATAACATTTACAGATGAATAGCGCAAGCGGTTCTGAGGTACCGTCTATCGATCCGTGCTGAAACGCACATATTAATAGGTGATGTAGCCTCCATAGGCGGCAATGCAGTCGCTGACTCTGGCATCCAGTCGATCGTACAGATGCCAACTACTGACCTGGAATACGTTACTCTACGCCTACTCGACCTGTTCGCGTAGTTCTGCAAGAGTTGTTGGTTGACAAGTCGTACGAGTCACTTCTCGTCCCATAAATTCCACACGTGCTCGATTGAAAAAAAGCCTGGAGATTGTGCTGGCCAGGGAAGTTACTGTATATCTTGCAGAGCACGTCGAGTTTCACGGGCACTGTATCAGCGGGCATTATCCTGGTGGAACAATACGTTACCTTCCTGTTGCAAGAACGGTAAAAGAACGGGTCTGACAACATTCTGGTTAGCGTCCCCTCCAGAAACACCAGTGGTGAACAAGAGTTGTAGCTTACCGCATTCCATTGTGTCTTGGTCGAATGCACTCTATGAGACACTAGGTCTAGGTCGTATGAGCAAACTACCGTCACTTGCACGCAGGCAGAAACTGCTTTCATCGCTGAAGACATTCCCTCCTCGAAGTGATCCTCTGACGGCGTCAGTCAAGCCGCGCATGTCCTTGCTGTGGCATGAGTGGAAGACGGGCCAGAGGTGGGCGTGCCCGTAGTCCCACTGCGCGACTGCTACGGTCGCAGGTTCGAATCCTGCCTCGGGCATGGCTGTGTGTGATGTCCTTACGTTAGTTAGGTTTAAGTAGTTCTAAGTTCTAGGGGACTGATGACCACAGATGTTAAGTCCCATAGTGCTCAGAGCCATTTGAAGTCCCACTGCTAGTAACCGACTCGCAATAGTTCGTGCTGAGGCTCATAAGGCCTCTTATCTGTTCTGTGGTAGCTGTGTAACCTGCCACTGCTGCCCTTACAAGACGACGATCCTGTCGGGTGTCTACGCTGCCTGGACATCCAGAACCTCGTCTACAGGTGTGAGAATGTTCACGTGGCCACTGATACCACCATGATTGCAGAACTAACGCAGCACGTCCAACTTGTGTGGCAGTCCTCTGTAAGGACCATCCTGCCACTCAAGGAAGGCCACAGTCTGACCGCTTGCAAACTTTCTCAGTTGGCTGCTTCGCACGTTTGCACCACACTGAGCGTTCTGGCTGTGCGCATTCCCTATTAAAGGGTCGATAGATGGCCCTCTGGTACCTATGCCAGTACCCATCTGTTGGCGCACGACTTTCAAACCGTTATAAGTACATCTACTGTCCCCCAGGTGGCACAAGCTGTCAACGGATCAAAATCGAGGCCGTCTTTCCAGGTACGGAAATTTTTTCTGGCAGTGTATATCTATAAGAACGTCTGAACTTCGCAAACTACGATATGGTGTGTATTTGTAGTAACCAGGGTCATATTCCTACCTTTCTCGTTGTTTCTCAGTTGATGCATGGAAAGGAAAATTCTCAGTATACCTCTGTATACGCCTAAATTCATCTAATTTTACCCTCGTTGTCATTACTCTAGATATAAATGGGAAGAACTGTTTCTTTACTTGTAATGGTGCATGGGCTCTTATGATTTAGAGAATAAGGCATTCCATTAGGACAAGTGCCAGGCTTTTTGTGTGTCCAATTAGACTTTGTACAGTATTTCAGTGAAGATCTCCCACTGACAAAGCCAGCCCTTGATGAAGCACACAGCTCTTCACTGAGTCTTCTGCTTCCACTAATTCAACTCAGTACGAGGCCCAGAGAGACGTACGATACTCAAGAATTGCCCAAACGGAGGTTTAGGAATAGGGCTACTTCGTTGCTGAAGTATACTTCTATAGAAGTTTTCCGATAAATTTTGATTGACATCTGCACTCCCGCGCCTATATTTGTGTCAGCGTACCACCTTAAACCCATACAGATACATTTAGATACTTTGACCTTTTGGAAAATGGTGAAAGCAGTGGATGAGAATACCTGTAGGTACGCGCCATATACTGCAGGCGTCTGGAAGATCCTGCTCGATAACGTTCAGAGAGGACCAGTGAATTTGACTATGGGCTGTGAATGAGTCATCGTTGTGTCACACATTTAGACAACAGTAATGATCCAACAGTCACTGTCACAAGGGATTAAATTTGTGCCACACGTCTCGACAACTCTCCTTAAACACTCACCATCATAAGATACAGCTGGAAAGATCACATGCCAGGAAGTCAACAAATTAACGTCGTAGGACAGTGAGTGATGGCTTCCCCTTCTGTTTCGGTGAGGATGCTGAGTGAATCTATGTCTGGAGGCATCGTGCGAAACACAAAATAAGAAGCTTTATTGTTGAGTGGCATACTGCTAGAAAAATAAGTGCTGTGACTGTAACAATACGTTACTACATTGTGAGTTCCTACAGCTAACTGCCGTATTGTCTCTGGCCACAAACACTGCTCTCAAATCACATACATCGTAGCCCCAAGCACAAACTTATCGCTTCATTTTACGTATTCCAAGCATGGCAACGTAAACCTAATGCCGCCGCGCGGGATTAGCCGAGCGGTGTGGGCGCTGCAGTCGTGGACTGTGCGGCTGGTCCCGGCGGAGGTTCGAGTCCTCCCTCGGGCGTGGGTGTGTGTGTTTGTCCTTAGGATAATTTAGGTTAAGTAGTGTGTAAGCTTAGGGACTGATGACCTTAGCAGTTAAGTCCCATAAGATTTCACGCACATTTGAACATTAAACCCAATGCCATAAAGACAGAGACAGCCTGCTTTCACCTAAACAACAAGCAGGTACACTATGCACCCAGAATTGCTTTCAGAAATCAATTGTTGAGATACAACCCTCAACCAAAATACCTGGGAGTAACGCTTGACCGCACTCTCTCCTTCAGAGCCACCTGGAGAAGACAGCCTGAAAAATAAAAACTAGAAATAACATGATCCAAAAACTGACAGGTAATGGCTGGGGAACGGATGCGATAACCCTCAGGACATCGGCCCTTGCTCTTATCTATTCTGCAGCAGAATAACTGCAGCTATACGTGGTTAAATAGCGCTCATACAAGAGCAGTAGATAGATACTCAACTCAATAATAATATGAAGCTGATATCGGGAACCATCAATTCAACACCAACCCAGTGGCTCCCTGTTCTGTCCAACACCCATCCTCAACACTTACGAAGACATCCAGCACTGAAAAAAGAGTGGCAAAAATGCCTAGAGAACCATCAACTTCCTATCCATCAAGACGTCACCTTCCAATCTCAACTAATGTCTCGTAAACCATCATGGAAGTTGGGAAAGGGTTTAGTAAGAGACAATTTGAACATTGATGATGCTTGGAACCGAGAATAGTCTTTCTCCAACCCAGACTCAAATAATCTAATCAAAGATCCGAGCCAACGCCCTGTCGGATTTGAGCTACCAAGGAGGTGCTGGACATCACTCAACTGGTTCCGAACAGGGCATGGGAATTGTCACTACTGGAGCATAAATGGGGTGTGGTTGATAGATCTGACTGCGAATGTGGACACAACAAACAGACACTACGGCACATCGCCACTGAATGCCCTTTAAGGAAATTCCAAGGCACGTTCAAGAACCTTCATTTGCTTAAGGGAGAAGCTACCACCTGGCAGAAACGAATGAACATCCATCCTTGAGCAGTACAGCAATGCCAACTACATCGTCACCTTATAGAATTTTACATCACTTATTATTTTATTCTATGTTACTTGATATTATATACATTTGTCGTTATCAGTACTTTATCTTATAATCAGTATGTACTGTACATATATCTTTTATCTCAAAATGTACCGGATGTAGTCTGATGCTGTATTACTGATGTCATCTGATGCTGTATTTTAAGCCATACGAAATAAAAATAAAAATAATTCTACTTCTTTGAATGTCGTGTCCTTACAGAATCCTGGTGACTATAATCGAGTTTTCGTTTCTATTCTTAGCTATTCTAACCTAGGTGGCAGTGTCCGAGATGTTGACCCCCTCTCTTGATTTCTACGACCACGAAACTCTTCTTTGTCCATGCCCGAATTTCCCTTCTGTCTTCCCTTCAATGATAAGTTGCATAAAGCTGTGCTTTTCACTTCGAAAAGTATGTCCAAAATACGCTACTGGTTCGTTTTTTGTGGTAGTTAGGACTTAGTGGGCTTTTCTACACTATGTGATCAAAAGTATCACGACATCCCCCCAAAAAATACGTTTTTCATATTAAGTGTATTATGCTGCCACCTACTGCCAGGTACTCCATATCAGCGACCTCAGTAGTCATTTGGCATCATGAGAGAGCAGAATGGGGCGCTCCGCGGAACTCACGGACTTGGAATGTCGTCAGGTGTTTGGGTGTCACACGTGTCATACGTCTGTACGCGAAATTTCCACACTCCCAAGCATCCCTAGGTCCACTGTTTCCGATGTGATAGTGAAGTGGAAACGTGAAGGGACACGTAGAACACAAAAGCGTACAGGCCGACCTCGTCTGTTGACTGACAGAGACCGCCTACAGTTGCAGAGGGTCGTAATATGTAATAGGCAGACGACTATCCAGACCATCACACAGGAATTCCAAACTGCATCAGTATCCACTGCAAGTACTATGACAGTTAAGTGGGAGGTGAGAAAACTTGGATTTCATGGTCGAGCAGCTGCTCATAAGCCACACATTATGCCGGTAAATGCCAAACAACGCCTCGTTTGGTCTAAGGAGCGTAAACATTGGACGATTGAACAGTGGAAAAACGTTGTGTGGCGTATCGAATCACGGTACACAATGTGGCGAAGCGATGGCAGGGTGTGGGTATGACGAATGCCTGGTAAACGTCATCTGCCAGCTTGTGCAGTGCTAACAGTAAAATTTGGAGGCCGTTGTGTTATGGTGTGGTCGTGATTGTCATGGAGGGGGCTTGCACCCCTTGTTGTTTTGCGTGGCACTATCAGAGCACACTTCCCCCATGAACCATGGACCTTGCCGTTGGTGGGGAGGCTTGCGTGCCTCAGCGATACAGATGGCCGTACCGTAGGTGCAACCACAACGGAGGGGTATCTGCTGAGAGGCCAGACAAACATGTGGTTCCTGAAGAGGGGCAGCAGCCTTTTCAGTAGTTGCAGGGGCAACAGTCTGGATGATTGACTGATCTGGCCTTGTAACATTAACCAAAACGGCCTTGCTGTGCTGGTACTGCGAACGGCTGAAAGCAAGGGGAAACTACAGCCGTAATTTTTCCCGAGGACATGCAGCTTTACTGTATGATTAAATGATGATGGCGTCCTCTTGGGTAAAATATTCCGGAGGTAAAATAGTCCCCCATTCGGATCTCCGGGCGGGGACTACTCAAGAGGACGTCGTTATCAGGGGAAAGAAAACTGGCATTCTACAGATCGGAGCGTGGAATGTCAGATCCCTTAATCGGGCAGGTAGGTTAGAAAATTTAAAAAGGGAAATGGATAGGTTAAAGTTAGATATAGTGGGAATTTGTGAAGCTCGGTGGCAGGAGGAACAAGACTTTTGGTCAGGTGATTACAGGGTTATAAATACAAAATCAAATAGGGGTAATGCAGGAGTAGGTTTAATAATGAATAAAAAAATAGGAGTGCGGGTTAGCTACTACAAACAGCATAGTGAACGCATTATTGTGGCCAAGATAGACACAAAGCCCATGCCTACTACAGTAGTACAAGTTTATATGCCAACTAGCTCTGCAGATGATGAAGAAATTGATGAAATGTATGACGAGATAAAAGAAATTATTCAGGTAGTGAAGGGAGACGAAAATTTAATAGTCATGGGTGACTGGAATTCGTCAGTAGGAAAAGGGAGAGAAGGAAACATAGTAGGTGAATATGGATTGGGGGGAAGAAATGAAAGAGGAAGCCGCCTTGTAGAATTTTGCACAGAGCATAACTTAATCATAGCTAACACTTGGTTCAAGAATCATAAAAGAAGGTTGTATACCTGGAAGAATCCTGGAGATACTAATAGGTATCAAATAGATTATATAATGGTAAGACAGAGATTTAGGAACCAGGTTTTAAATTGTAAGACATTTCCAGGGGCAGATGTGGATTCTGACCACAATCTATTGGTTATGACCTGTAGATTAAAACTGAAGAAATTGCAAAAAGGTGGGAATTTAAGGAGATGGGACCTGGATAAACTGAAAGAACCAGAGGTTGTAGAGAGTTTCAGGGAGAGCATAAGGGAACAATTGACAGGAATGGGGGAAAGAAATACAGTAGAAGAAGATTGGGTAGCTCTGAGGGATGCAGTAGTGAAGGCAGCAGAGGATCAAGTAGGTAAAAAGACGAGGGCTAATAGAAATCCTTGGGTAACGGAAGAAATATTGAATTTAATTGATGAAAGGAGAAAATATAAAAATGCAGTAAATGAAGCAGGCAAAAGGGAATACAAACGTCTCAAAAATGAGATCGACAGAAAGTGCAAAATGGCTAAGCAGGGATGGCTAGAGGACAAATGTAAGGATGTAGAGGCTTGTCTCACTAGGGGTAAGATAGATACTGCCTACAGGAAAATTAAAGAGACCTTTGGAGAGAAGAAAACCACTTGTATAAATATCAAGAGCTCAGATGGCAACCCAGTTCTAAGCAAAGAAGGGAAGGCAGAAAGGTGGGAGGAGTATATAGAGGGTTTATACAAGGGCGATGTACTTGAGGACAATATTATGGAAATGGAAGAGGATGTAAATGAAGATGAAATGGGAGATAAGATACTGCGTGAAGAGTTTGACAGAGCACTGAAAGACCTGAGTCGAAACAAGGCCCCGGGAGTAGACAACATTCCATTAGAACTACTGATGGCCTTGGGAGAGCCAGTCATGACAAAACTCTACCATCTGGTGAGCAAAATGTATGAGACAGGCGAAATACCCTCAGACTTCAAGAAGAATATAATAATTCCAATACCAAAGAAAGCAGGTGTTGACAGATGTGAAAATTACCGAACTATCAGTTTAATAAGTCACAGCTGCAAAATACTAACGCGAATTCTTTACAGACGAATGGAAAAACTGGTAGAAGCGGATCACGGGGAAGATCAGTTTGGATTCCGTAGAAATGTTGGAACACGTGAGGCAATACTAACCTTACGACTTATCTTAGAAGAAAGATTAAGAAAAGGCAAACCTACGTTTCTAGCATTTGTAGACTTAGAGAAAGCTTTTGACAACGTTAACTGGAATACTCTCTTTCAAATTCTGAAGGTGGCAGGGGTAAAATACAGGGAGCGAAAGGCTATTTACAATTTGTACAGAAACCAGATGGCAGTTATAAGAGTCGAGGGGCATGAAAGGGAAGCAGTGGTTGGGAAAGGAATGAGACAGGGTTGTAGCCTCTCCCCGATGTTATTCAATCTGTATATTGAGCAAGCAGTAAAGGAAACAAAAGAAAAATTCGGAGTAGGTATTAAAATTCACGGAGAAGAAGTAAAAACTTTGAGGTTCGCCGATGACATCGCAATTCTGTCAGAGACAGCAAAGGACTTGGAAGAGCAGTTGAACGGAATGGACAGTGTCTTGAAAGGAGGATATAAGATGAACATCAACAAAAGCAAAACGAGGATAATGGAATGTAGTCAAATTAAATCGGGTGATGCTGAGGGGATTAGATTAGGAAATGAGACACTTAAAGTAGTAAAGGAGTTTTGCTATTTAGGGAGTAAAATAACTGATGATGGTCGAAGTAGAGAGGATATAAAATGTAGACTGGCAATGGCAAGGAAATCGTTTCTGAAGAAGAGAAATTTGTTAACATCGAGTATAGATTTTAGTGTGAGGAAGTCGTTTCTGAAAGTATTTGTATGGAGTGTAGCCATGTATGGAAGTGAAACATGGACGATAAATAGTTAGGACAAGAAGAGAATAGAAGCTTTCGAAATGTGGTGCTACAGAAGAATGCTGAAGATAAGGTGGGTAGATCACGTAACTAATGAGGAGGTATTGAATAGGATTGGGGAGAAGAGAAGTTTGTGGCACAACTTGACTAGAAGAAGGGATCGATTGGTAGGACATGTTTTGAGGCATCAAGGGATCACAAATTTAGCACTGGAGGGCAGCGTGGAGGGTAAAAATCGTAGAGGGAGACCAAGAGATCAATACACTAAGCAGATTCAGAAGGATGTAGGTTGCAGTAGGTACTGTGAGATGAAGAAGCTTGCACGGGATAGAGTAGCATGGAGAGCTGCATCAGGCCAGTCTCAGGACTGAAGACCACAACAACAACAATCAGAGCACAGGCCTACACTGATGCGTAGAGAGGCCCAAGTCACATGACATTTACATTTTTACTTCTCTGTAGAGAGACGATGCTGTTGTCTTTGGCGATGATTGCTGACTGGGCAGAGCGGCACGGCGCTCAGACTTAAGTAAGTGTGCTGATGCGGTGGCGTATGGAAAGCCTTCTGGTTGTATCTATGCCACCGACGCTCATTCGTCGTTGCTTCTGGCAGCGATTATGTTTACGTGTGTTTCCGTCGCGAGGTACCAACCTTGCCACGGTGCCTTATTCTTCGTACGACACCACAGTACCAAGACTTATTAATTCAATATTCACCTTGGGGAATCTAAACTGAAGATCACTAGTGCATACCAGATGTTTAACTGTTTGAGATGTTCCACCTGCAGTGCCAATTATACTTCGTATCGCTTCATCTAAAAGACATTTTTTTCTGTCTGCCAACATCCTAGGTATTATACTTTGATTACTCTATCAAGTACGTTCCTATCGAAGTTGATGATCCCATTGTGGCGTTTGTGCCACGTAACTGCCCACGTTTATTACATTTTTGTTGCTATAGTTTAATGCACAGTACAGGAAGATTTTGTTATGGGAGGCTAGCGAGTGGGTAGGATTAAAAAGCAGGCTCATCGAACGACGTGCCAGATGGTCACATAGCACGAAAACGGTCGGGCGAACAAGAGTCGCATCGTATTGGAGCAGAGAGAGACAGTGGGAATTTGCCTACTATGCTGCCAAGAAGCGAATATTTGATTATTTATATTTACAGTTTAAATATTAATATATAGCACCAACCACGTTACTTGCACTGAGAACTTGTTAATAATAATCTCAGTATCACTCAATTCATCGGGAAGTGCTAATTACAAATTTTAGTTCGTGTCAATGCTTATTGATGGTAAGTATGGAACAATGACAAGGGCGCCCTGAGAGGGCAGGAGTGAAACTGCTAAAATAGCTCATTTCTAGTTTACGATGGGTTTCCCAGGAGGTAATACACGAATCCTTGTATAAAATCTGATCTCATGCGAAGACGGAACCATTAGTTGAAAAACTGCCTCGGATGACGTTCTTTTGAGAGTTCGTGTCAGTCTCTTGTGGAGATTTTTACTGTGCCTTGCAGTGCTCTAGAAATGATTACCGTGCCATGAATACTGGTAGATTGGCTCTCAAAATATTCTTCTTGATTTTTGCTTTCAGAAGTAGAAATAAAATCCAGTGGCATCTCAATACTGCGTAATTTAAATTTAATAGCACTGAATTCGTTCCCATTTGCCACTTCGTTATGAACAGTTTATTGTATGCATATCAGAGCCTGCGGCCAGCGGAGAAGCAGCTAATTGGGACGACAGCTGCATCTTTACAAGATGAGAGGTAAGCAAGTAGCCTCCAGTTATGCTAGGGATAGTGAGCGCGGACATTATTTACTGAAATCCACCGTTTTTGTTGATCTTGGCGCATCCTTTTCGTGGGAATTGTTATATTCAGGAACTCACTGTGTTGCGAACGTTTTTGGAAGGTGACTATTAACAGCCATCAAGTAATGTATGAAATGCATATTTCTTCAGTAGCTGCTTTTTTATTTAAAACCCAAATATCGACTGGTGTCAGTCACAGATCATGTTCACAGATTACAGTTAAAACAGTTTAAGCACATCACATCTGCCATTACATATATAATGGCCACGTCTCGTATGTGGAGCATGCCATTAATCCAGTATAACACACAGGACTTTGAAAGGCAACCATAGTAATGACATGCTCTACATATGAGATGTGGCCATTGTGTATGTAATGGCAAATGTGATGTTGTAGCTTAAACTGTTTTAACCCTAATCCGTGAAGATGGTCTGTGACTGAAACCTGTCGATATTTTGGTTTTAAATGGAAACCAAGCTGATGGTCAATCATGCATTTTATACATCACTGTGTTGTATGGCCACGTCTCGTATGTGGAGCATGCCATTAATCCAGTATAACACACAGGACTTTGAAAGGCAACCATAGTAATGACATGCTCTACATATGAGATGTGGCCATTGTGTATGTAATGGCAAATGTGATGTTGTAGCTTAAACTGTTTTAACCCTAATCCGTGAAGATGGTCTGTGACTGAAACCTGTCGATATTTTGGTTTTAAATGGAAACCCAGCTGATGGTCAATCATGCATTTTATACATCACTGTGTTGTATTTGAGGGTAACAATTTGCATCTTTTGGGAATTATACTTGAAGTACCCTCACGATTGCTTTACGTCATTGTTCACTCTCTTCTCGCTGATGATTACGGTTTTTGGGAATTGAGCCTTCTGGACATAATATTCGGACATTGGTCGGGATGATTCAAGCCACCTCAGGCGGATCGTCGCAGGTTAGGAGAATAAATACTTGTGCCAGACTGAGATTTGAAGTCGGCTCTCCTGGCTATTAAGATCAGCTGCCTCAACTAATTAGGTCATCCGAGGATGTCTGTAGGACCTACGAAAACATTCAATATTTCACTGTTCACTGCCGCCTTTTTTCTCTTATTTTTTCCAAAGGACAACTGAAGGTTATTCTGTCCTCACAGTTTTCACTCGGAAATTAATATGCAAACACACCAAGCATATCAGAAAACGTCTTCAGTCACAAATAATCGTCATTTGTGTCGATATATAATGTAGATCGCTCCTTGTGGTGCCTATCAGCTGTTATAATCTGCTACTTTCATGGTGCCTCTCACCCTTGACGGAGATCAACAAGAAAAGCGGAGGCGGAACATTCTTGGATGTTAAAAATTTTCAGTTGGTTGATGTTATGGCTGAGAACTGTACTTAGAGTGCCGTATCACTTAGCCACAGGCTCTCATTTTAGCTTATCACACTTCTGTAAGACTGAAGAGCCAGAGGACTAGTGGAAGAAGCAAATTACATCTGACAATCAACCGAAAAGGACGGAAACGTATGGTGTAACACAGTCAGTCACGAATATTTGAGTCCACAGATGCTGCCTATTATACGTTCCGTGTAGTCAGTACAGCCACGTCTGAAATCATGTATTCTGGATAAAATTAACTTCATGTTGAGGTGGAGAAAACTGGAACTTAACATGGAAAGGTTCGGAACCGCAGTGAGTGTACAGTAGAAGATATTTGGAAACTGGCAACTCTTCAAACAATTGGCTACACGACTAACAAGGAGAACATGTCAAGTGCCAGAACCTGGTTTTCCAGAAACTTCGCTCAATGGGAGAAGAGTCAAAACAAGCGAACACGTGTCTCAACTTATCAGTAGATACTCTACTGTTTATGAGAAAACGACACAAAGTTTGTGACGTAATTTAGATGCCTCTCAGCGCACGGTACTCCCACCCGAAATGGAGATGTTGGTTATGTTATTGTCAGTAAATAATAACAGTCCGCTCCACACACGATTAATTTTTGACTAGAGTCGATCAACGCATTTTCCACTTTTAGTAGGCTATCGGTTATTCTCTGATCCCAGAAATGTTCTTCTCCGAAGAACTATGCGTCGAGAGTCCCACCGAATGTGGCGAATTGCCACTTCCTCCTCCTCGGTTTCCCGCTACGCTCGATGGTGTAAAAAAAAAAAAAGTGCTTTATACCACTATTATACCTCTACTCCATGTTCTCTAAGCTTTCCTTTGTTCCTGGGAGAGGGAAGGCAACGGAGGTTGCGGCCTCTGCCCAATTTGCCCCCACATCACCCACTGCGCGCCAGGGAAGTTCCATGGAAAAAAAGGAGGAAGTGGCGCTTCCCCACCCTTTGTATAAAAAGAAAAATAAGTAAATAAATGGTGGCACAGTGGCTAGCGTCGTCGCGGTCCCACTTTTGCGCCCCATGTTCGAAACCCGATTATTGTTTCTATTTATTTTATTTCATCCATTTATCTGCCCACGTCCATACACGAATGTTTGTTATCAAGTTAGGGGATCCAAGGGCGTTATATTATTTGTAAGATTACCACTGGATTTCACACTGTCATACATTTACTATGTAATGTATGGTGTATGGTATTTTCAGGGGTTGCAATTTTTTTAAATCCTTGTATTACTATATTTCATTCTTATACAAACTCATTCCAAAGTATCCAGTGAAGGCAGATTTACCGTTATGACATTTTTTCGTATGAAGCTCACGCTGGAAAGAAAAGTCGTTAACACGCGACGCTGTCCACTGTGCCACTGCTTCAGCTGAACTGTTGACTCGCTAAAAGACATCTAAAATACCTCAAAAACTTTGACCGTCGTTTTCTCAGAAATGGTCGAGGATCTACGGATAAGCCGAAACATGTATTCGGTTATTTTGACCTCTTTTTCCACTGAGCGAAGCTTCTGGAAAATTGAGTTATGGCACTATATGTGTTCTCCTCGTAATAAATCAGTCAAGAATAAAAAATAGTTAAAAAAATAGTATTGCATCAAAGAAGGCAACTGCACAATTTCCCAAAGACATTGACAAGGGACGTGTAAAAGATTACTTCACGAAAACCGTTAAATGTACCTTCCGTAAATATTCAAAAAACTAGTTACATGTATCTGTGGACAAACTTGAAAGACAAGCAACATAAATGAACAACATAAAGCGCCCAGTAGCAACCACAGTTTGTGTCTGCTTCTTAGGAAAATTATGTTCTAGAACTCATTCGCTGTGAGGTAACATCGACTCAGTATTTCTGAGAGGTGACTCGGAAGGCTCAGAAGACGTGGAACTACCTGTACTTTCGTATTGCGATGATCTGATTGTTTTTCATCGTTCTCTTTCTCTATCTTACCTTTCAAATTATATTTTTTGGTTTATGTTTACATGCTCTATTATGAGATTTCAATATAACGTAACTTGGTTAAATAGCAAGCTATCTAAATAGAAGAAAGTTAGACTCTGTGAGCGCTTTTGCGGACGAGGGATTACGTCTGCGGACGCTGTTATCTTTTTTTCTCTCGGGAAGTACGTGCTCTGTGGCAATGCATGTAGGATTTTGCGATACGTGACTGTGAAACGTTCTTTCTGAGTAGACACGGAGCAAGTGAAACCAGGAAGGGGGGTGGATAAGATGAACCGAGAGATTAGTGGAAGATTAAAAACAGGCGACAAATATAAAATGAGAAGGAGACATGAAGGGCAGCAGCCATGGACGAAAAATCGACGGATGCGAGTAAAATTTGAAAGATTAATGCTGTACCAGAATCAAAATGTTGGCCTACAGAAGCTTATTTAGATATTATACTAGTGCAGACAGCACAACCTATGACAAATGAGGACAAAAAGAAATAGTAATCCTGAGAACTAGCGAGAAGTACATTGAGTATACTAATGTTTTTGACATAACACTGCGTCTATTTGCGTGTAACAATAACGGACAAAGGCACATAATTTGCTCTCACTAACGCCACTATTAACTGTCTCATAAAGATAACCGGAATAACAAGTTTCTTTCCAAGAAGTTTTCGTTACGTCACAGGCTGCAGCTTTTTTCACGGACAGCGCAGTTCCATAGGTATGCAAACGAAATGCAAACGGCAAATCATAAACATCCCGGGCGCACGTGTCTAAGAGTTCTGCGTTCCTCTTTTTGTTGCGTTTACTCGTTTTAAGGGAGAGCTCTTGCGCTATACCATCTATCCCAGAACTGACTGGAATGCATCTGCGGAATCTGGAACGCATGGAAATATGAGGCGAGAGCTCAAAGCTGTGGTTATGGCACACAATCTGAAAATGTTGTTCATGTTCGTTGCAAAGTACACTATGTGATCAAAAGTATCCGGACACCCCTAAAAACATACATTCTTCATATTAGGTGCATTGTGCTGCCAGCTACTGCCAGGTACTCCATGTCAGCGACCTCAGTAGTCATTAGACACCGTGAGAGAGCTGAATGGGGCACGCCGCGGAACTCACGGACTTCGAACGTGGTCAGGTGATTGGGTGTCACACGTGTCATACGTCTGTACGCGAGATTTCCACACTCCTAAACATCCCTAAGTCCACTGTTTCCGATGTGATAGTGAAGTGGAAACGTGAAGGGACATGTACAGCACAAAAGCCTACAGGCCGACCTCGTCGTATATGTAATAGGCTGACATCTATCCAGACCATCACACAGGAATTCCAAACTGCAACAGTATCCACTGCAAGTACTATGACAGTTAGGTTTGAGGTGAGAAACTTGGATTTCATGGTCGAGCAGCTGCTCAGAAGCCACACATCACGCCAGTAAGTGCCAAACGACGCCTCACTTGGTCTAAGGAGCGTAAACATTGGACGATTGAACAGTGGAAAAACGTTGTGGTGCGTATCGAATCACGGTACACAATGTGGCGAAGCGATGGCAGGGCGTGGGTATGACGAATACCCAGTGAACGTCGTCTGCCAGCGTGTGTAGAGCCAACAGTAAAATTCGGAGGCGGTGGTGTTATGGTGTGAGCGTGTTTTTCATGGAGGGGGCTTGCACTCGTTGTCGTTTTGCGTGGCACTATCACAGCACAGGCCTACATTGATGTTTTAAGCACCTTCTTGCTTCCCACTGTTGAAGAGCAATTCGGCGATGGCGATTGCATCTTTCAACACGATCGAGCACCTGTCCATAGTGCACTGCCTGTGGCGGAGTGGTTACACGACAGTAACATCGGTGTAATGGACTGGCCTGCACTGAGTCCTGATCTGAATCCTACAGAACACCTTTGGGATGTTTTGGAACGCCGACTTCGTTCCAGGCCTCACCGACCGACCTGGATATCTCTCCTCAGTGCAGCACTCCGTGAAGAATGGGCTGCCATTCCCCGAGAAACCTTGCAGTACCTGATTGAACGTATGCCTGCGAGAGTGGAAGCTGTCATCAAGGCTAAGGGTGGGCGAACACCATATTGAATTCCAGAATTACCGATTGGAGGGCGCCACGAACTTGTAAGTCATTTTCAGCCAGGTGTCCGGATACTTTTGATCAGATAGTGTATACTTCCATGGAGATAAAATTTTTGAATCTAAGGTACCAAGTAGTGCATCTCTCGTTTAAGAAGAGGTCACTGCCGGCTTAATTATTGTTGGGTAACTGCCTAGGTTCATTGCCACTTACGAGTGCACGAGTGTTGGCTGCACTCGGAAATCGATATATGCTGTGTTTACCACTATCAGTGATGCAGAGATATATGAAGTAGTAACACCTTCCAATTTTTTGTTTCCCCTTTAACGGAGAAACTACGTGAAATCGTTGTGATTCGCTGAATTGGGACATGCTGATGCGTCTGTTGAGGGAATGCCCTTTTTTTGTTCAGCGGTGATCTGACGTGTCAGTGTTTCAAATTTAGGAGTAGGTTGCTGAATAAGGTATTCTCTTTTTCTGGAGGCTTTCGATTGTCTAATAGGCTGCTCATTTTAATACAATGGAACACAGTCTCCCACATTTACGAGGCAGCTGTAGCTTATAGACTACGGAAGAGAATGTCTGTAGCACCGTGAGCAATAGTTTTTGTGGGCTGCAGTAGATTTGCTTTCCTGCATCCTCGGGTCACAGCCACGTTTGCAGTGAGCAGTTGTGTATCCCACGAATACGGCAAAGAATGATGTGTCATGTCGGAAAGATGAAGATTGGTACCGCATGTTTACTGAAAGGTCGCCGAAAAAGGAATTACAGTAGTGGAAATCAGTATAAAGACATGGTTCCACGAAAGTAGTAATACAATTACTGAAGCATATATGTATCGAATTTACTATGGCAGTAGTAGACACATATAAGTCATAAAGAGTGATGACGGGGTTACGAAGTTTCTTTCACAACAAAATAATGCGGCTGCATTTCCTGGATGGAAGTTGGTATAGAGGCACCCACTGTGCCGTTGTGTTGTTGCATTGTTATTACTGTGTCCAACCTCCGTTCTCCCTAAGTATCTGAAGAATTCTTTTCGGCACTGATTCTGTTAGGGTTTGTACTTATGGCAGTGTAACAGTTGCCCATTCTTTTCAGTTAACTTACGACCTCAAATTGCCTTTCATTGCGATAAAAATGCTTTGCAAGTATTCCATAAAGGTTTTCAACGGGATTCAGATACGGTCTACATACAGGACAGAATAAGACATCCACATATTTATCTTCAAACCACTATTTGTTCTAGCAGAACCATACAAGATGCATTATCTTGTTGAAATATTAGACTTTCGTCCCTAGGTCCTCATACATTCTAATCAGTTTTGTTTCTAGCACTCACTGTACATGTTAGAGTTCGTTTTAGTGTTCAGCCAAGCAATGCGTGATGTATCTTTAGCGTAGATTGGTTTGTTGGTTGATTTGGGGGAAGGGCCAAACAGCGAGGTCATCAGTCCAATCGGATTCCTTTCAAAGGAACCATCCCGGCATTTGCTTGAAGTGATTTACGGAAATCACGGATAACCTAAATTGGCATGACCGAAAGCGGGTATGAACTGTCGTCCTTCCGAATGCAAGTCCAGTGTGCTAACCACTGCGCCACCTCGCTCGGTTTTAGCGTAGAAGGCTGCCCAACTCATAATACTACGACAAAAGCCGGCCGGGGTGGCCGAGCGGTTCTAGGCGCTACAGTCTGGAACCGCGCGACCGCTACGGTCGCAGGTTCGAATCCTGCCTCGGGCATGGATGTGTGTGATGTCCTTAGGTTAGTTAGGTTTAAGTAGTTCTAAGTTCTAGGGGACTGATGACCTCAGAAGTTAAGTCCCATAGTGCTCAGAGCCACTACGACAAAAATTTTTGCTCATTCTTACCTGCTACTTCGTTCTCAGATTATGCCAGTAATACTGAAGTCCATCCTAACCACCAAAACTTAACTTCTTCTCATCACTCAAGATCATTTTATCCCATTATGAAGTCCATAATATATGTTTTCCAGCAAACTCCGATCTAGCCTGTTTATGTTTGGGTGTTAATGCGGGTTCTGTAACCGTTGCTTGAATGCAACATGTTTTCCGTGTGACAAAATTTATCGTACACGTCTGGCAGTAACTGGCAACCGTAAATCAGCAAGAAGTTGAGAAGAATAGTGGTTTGTGGCCCTTGCTTTGCCCAAAAATAACCCTTTCTATGCCTCCGATAACTTTTTACTTTGCACATATTTTCCGTTGAGTCCACATTGTGCGCCCAATCTAACGAAATTATCAGTCATTTGTCTTGAACAGTTCATATTATTGGCAATTTGACGATTAGGGAGCCCCATTTGTTTTTACGTACCGACTTTTGCTTTTTCATCACATGGAAACTGTTTTCAGCGAGACATAGTCACAGTCATGGTTTATATATACAATATCCACTGTCACTAGGTGTCTGCGTAGTAAAGGAACGTAAGCACACACTAACACCGCACGGAGCCGGTTGCCTTTATACCGCGTTCCGCCCTTTTCCACCTAAATCGTTGATGTCTTGTTATGTACTGTACTACTGACATCAAATGCGATTCTATTTGACTGCATTTGTTGGTATACTGGATTTCATACTATTGCATATACATTGTGTACACTACTTCAACCGATAATGTTAATTTTCCAGCAAATACTTTACACTGATTTCCACTACTGTATACGAATTCTGAAACTGCAGTGTATCTCGTACCTCTCAGGACTCATAAGGAAAACTTACACTCAACGGGTCACTGATTTTGATTCTGTTTTGCACGATTATAGTACGTAAAAATGCTGCTCCAGTACGATGCGTTTGTCAAGAGTTTTCGAGAAATCGAGATTCAGTGTTTTACAAACCTGTAGAATGCCATATGACAGTGCAAGCAGTGGCCTTAGCGCAACCAGTCAAAAATTTCCAGAAAGGTCTGCAGAATGCTTGTACATTGTCGCATGGCCAGAGACTGCCTTAGTCCACACCCCCTGCTACTGCGTCAGTTGACAGCTCTGGCTTTCTTGCAGATACTGAAGCACGCATCGTTTGCGTCAAACATTATTTCTTAACGCGATTCTTTCTAATTATTAATGAGATTTCTATTCCGCCAGCGGCATTAAGCACTAAACGTGGGATTCAAAATGTGTGTGAATTCCCAAGGGACCAAACTGCTGAGGTCATCGGTCCGTTGACTTACACACTACTTAAACTAACGTATGCTAAGAATAACACACACACCCATGCCCGAGGGAGGACTCGAACCTCTGGCGGGAGCGGCCGCGCAATCCGTGACATGGCGCCTCAAACGGCGCAGCCACTCCACGCGGCTCGTGACATTCATGAAATGTGCTTGTGCACGTCTGCATATGCTTTCATGATAGGTAAGGTATCAAATACTGTAGGTCTAGCAACGACGACGGAGGATTATAAGCGTAATGATTTCACTGTGATAACATTCTATATGAGCGTGAATTTATAAATAAATAAATGTCTATTTTATCGTGGTTCCTTATTCTACCTCGCTCATGCCTCGACACGAATGTACTACTATGATTACCATTATTATTGTCGTTCTTTTATGAAGAAACGGTGTTTGGGGGAAGATGAAAAGATATAGTGATGCTCCAACCCAACGCGGGCAGATGCCGCCTAAGGCGGTTTCAACGACGCAGTTTCTCATCGGCTAGGGCAATCGTTTTCTAATTAATATGCTCGCAAAGCCTTGAGCCTCAATTTATCGAAACCCTTGAGAAGAGCGCCGTATCAGAGCAGCATTTGTTACCTCTAAATATGTACTACAATCGTGCAATACATGAGCATATGCGATATGCGGTTGGGTGTATGCTTCCCTTGTCAGTTCTGACCACATTCTTGGCCCATTTCCGTTGCTGAGTGGCCAGTGTGCCTGAATGGTACTTGGAGGATATGGGTTAGACAAAAAATTGATAGTGGCAGAGAGAATGAAAGATGAAGTGGTCATAAAATGAAAAATTACTTGGCACGTTAGATAAAGCTATATAGCCTTACTGGAATTTATTGCTCATAGTTAGAAAGTAACACGAAAACTTTTTTCATTTTTAGCAATGACTTTGTTTCTCTCTGTCTCTCTCCCTCTTTTTCCAAGTGATTCTCTCAGGACGTCGAACTGTTTTTTATGCTTGTATTATAAAAGTGGTATAGAAGATGTGCCTGGAAACGGTCGTCCTGTCATGAAGGTGAAACAATTTGTAATAAATTTACGGAAAATATTTAAGTTTTATCGTGAACTTAAAATTATATTTATGCTCCTTTCCCTTCGGATCCATGTCACTAGCGGAGAAGAGCTGAAAGCCTGCTGAGAGCGACTTTTCTCATCCAAGTTTTCTCTCGCCTCTTTCAAAGAAGAACCGACGCCTCGTGTTTCTTGGAGCGAGGGTGATGACCCCTCCGTCTCGTTTTGTCGGCCGCGAGAAGATTAACTTTTCTTATTCCTTACCTTGGACCTGATACGTTTCGTAACGGCGTCGCTATTTTCACACGCTTCAGAGTCGACAATCGCAAGTAAGAACTTCTTTCCTACTAATTTTGTAAAGCTAAATTACGCTTAACGATACGCATTGCAAGATTCTTACACGTGCAGTGCTGCAAGGGGCGACTTATAACGGTACTCAAAGTCACAAGAAATACGAGGTGCATTCAAGTTCTAAGGCCTCCGATTTTTTTTCTCCAGACTGGAAAGAGATAGAAACATGCGCATTGTTTAAAAATGAGGCCGCGTTCATTGTCAATACGTCCCAGAGATGGCAGCACTGTACGGCAGATGGAATTTTACCGCCAGCGGCGAGAATGAGAACTGTTTTAAACACTTAAAATGGCGACGTTTTCCTTACTTGAACAGCGTGCAATCATTCGTTTTCTGAATTTGCGTGGTGTGAAACCAATTGAAATTCGTCGACTGTTGAAGGAGACATGTGGTGATGGAGTTATGGATGTGTCGAAAGTGCGATTGTGGGTGCGACAGTTTAATGAAGGCAGAAAACATCGTGTGACAACAAACCGAAACAACCTTGGGTTCGCACAAGCCGGTCTGACGACATGATCGAGAAAGTGGAGAGAATTGTTTTGGGGGATCGCTGAATGACTGTTGAACAGATCGCCTCCAGAGTTGGCATTTCTGTGGGTTCTGTGCACACAATCCTGCATGACGACCTGGAAATGCGAAAAGTGTCACCCAGTTGGGTGCCACGAATGCTGACGGATGACCACATGGCTGCCTGTGTGGCATGTTGCCAAGCAATGTTGATGTGCAACGACAGCACGAATGGGACTTTCTTTTCGTCGGTTGTGACAATGGATGAGACGTGGATGCCATTTTTCAATCCAGAAACAAAGCGCTAGTCAGCTCAATGGAAGCACACAGATTCACCGCCACCAAAAAAATTTCGGGTAACCGCCAGTGCTGAAAAAATGATGGTGTCCATGTTCTGGGACAGCGAGGGCGTAATCCTTACCCATCGCGTTCCAAAGGTCACTACGGTAACAGGTGCATCCTACGAAAATGTTTTGAAGAACAAATTCCTTCCTGCACTGCAACAAAAACGTCCGGGAAGGGCTGTGCGTGTGCTGTTTCACCAAGACAACGCACTCGCACATAGAGCTAATGTTACGCAACAGTTTCTTCGTGATAACAACTTTGAAGTGATTCCTCATGCTCCCTACTCACCTGACATGGCTCCTAGTGACTTTTGGCTTTTTCCAACAATGAAAGACACTCTCCGTGGCCGCACATTCACCAGCCG
The DNA here is from genome assembly GCF_023898315.1 of Schistocerca nitens. NCBI lineage: Eukaryota > Metazoa > Arthropoda > Insecta > Orthoptera > Acrididae > Schistocerca > Schistocerca nitens. Next base: position 42,324,009 of record NC_064616.1, read on the forward strand.
TGCTGCTATTGCCTCAGCGATTTTCCAGTGGTCAAAACAGACTCCTAAAGAAGCCTTCGCCACTGCCATGGAATCATGGCGTCGGCGTTGTGAAAAATGTGTACGTCTGTAGGGCGATTACGTCGAGAAGTAACGCCAGTTTCATCGGTTTCGCGTGAGTAGTTAATTAGAAAAAAAATCGGAGGCCTTAGAACTTGAATGCACCTCGTAATTCTTCAGCGTGTAGTTGAAAGAGCTTATAAAATATTTTATGATAAAAGGTGTTTAGTTTATATCGTTTCGTTGTCTCTGTAGAGCTGTACCATGGGAAGCAAGGAGAGGACGTTTGGTGGCCGTTGTCCTCCTTCCATAGCACAAACTGCACGCATAGATTAACTGGGTTCTTTATTCATGAGAATGGAAAGTTTACGTATCTTACAATAGTCGTTGTGGTACAAGCTCTTCTGTATAGCCCACGTTAGTCTCACTGCTGGTGAAGTACAAAGTCCGCCATGTTCGCAGTTATGGTCTGTCTCTGAGTTAGTGGCGGGGCTAACTGATTCCCTATGGGCTTCGACTGATAACACTGGAACTTACTCGGTGCGACAGACTCTTCCTTCTGTCCACGGCGGCGATGTGCTCCAACAAACACTGCCTCTCTTCTGGTAAAGAAGATATGTCATCAGGTCGTGAAAGCCTTCATACTATAAACACTGCGTCATTGTGTTCAGCTTTTTAGCTGATGATCTCCTCAGAGGACAGCAGCCAAGACCTCGGACACTACCACCACACCTGTCATTGGTTTAATTACTTTTATGAGGAGTGTAGATTCGACAGTGTTAATAAAACCGCTATTATTATTGCTACTCCAATTCTTATTACTATTTTTATCATTGTTGTTACTTGTATGATTATCGTTATTATTGTTATTATTATAATTATTGTTATCATCAGCAGCAGTAGTAGTAGCAGTAGGAGTAAAGTATCGATGAAACATTGGCTCAGTTTCTATATTCAGTATTATCTGTAAACATAAACTCAAGGAGATTTCTTGATTAGATGTCAGAGAAGACCTGAATGACACGCTAATTTCAAGAAATAAAAGATGTTAATAAACAAAATAATTCTTATTCAAACCGATGTAGTGAAGGAGGCAGGATCTTAGTTGTATGTGTGTTATCAAAAAATGGTTCAAATGGCTCTGAGCACTATGGGACTCAACTGCTGTGGTCATTAGTCCCCTAGAACTTAGAACTACTTAAACCTAACTAACCTAAGGACATCACACACATCCATGCCCAAGGCAGGATTCGAACCTGCGACCGTAGCAGTCGCACGGTTCCGGACTGCGCGTCTAGAACCGCGAGACCACCGCGGCCGGCTGTATTATCATGTTGTGTGGTATTATAACATTAAGAATAAGATTTTTTGGCAATAACACTAAACTGTTCGTATGCAAGATCGAACTGTTGAAGATCGCGTCCTGGAATGGTGTTCAAAAGACACTGGAAGTGTTAGGCAGCCATACTGATCCTTGACGGTTCAACAGGTTTTGAGGAACGAGGCTCAACGTCGCCAGTACAAGCAGATTTTGGATGAGTTGCCGTATGCCAACAACTGGATGTACGTGACCTACCAACAAGTTTATGTATCATTCATCAATTCAGGACGAAGGGAACATTTCTTTCTCGTCTATACATCTCGCATGGTAAGATAGCACCACCAACCTCCTGGAAAGTACCATTCTACCAATTGGGGGAGATATTTTGATGTTTGTTGGTATCAGCGTCGCAAATCTAAGCAATCTTGTTCTAGTGTGTTACTGAAATACTCAGCTTTGTGAACTGTGACTTACAGTTAACAGAGGTATACCTGTAAGACTTGAGTTTCCGAACCCTTCAGTGAGGACATGGAATAGTTGCGCACATTTTGTTGTACAGCGTTGTATCTCCTGCAGTCTAACCTGCCCACACGCTATTGGATTAAGGTCTATCCGGTAGTGACAAAAACACACACAAGTTGTTGACCCTGGCACTTGGTCCTAGTGACGGCTATTTTCTCCCAAATGGAGGTATTTATGATTGGTCATTAACTACATTAATAATGTGAGCCTGATGTCGATTCTCTGTCTGTGATGAAATACACTTATGTTATAATTTTCCTATACTGTTTGGGCCACTGGTCTCGATTTATGTGGATGTGATTAAATGCGTTCAGTGTCGTATCATGCTCATACTACGCGCACCTGTCACTCGGACAGATGACATTCTGACGACATCAAGGATCCGAGCCACACTACTCGACACAGAAAAGTGACAGGAATTTTTCCATCAAACATATGGATTTGATCTCTCTCCAACTGAATTGCGCGTCAGTATAAATCAGTACTAGTTACGCTCTGTAGACTGCCATAGAGTTTCGATTATTTTTTTCAGCTATGCCATACAAGCAGAAAAAACTTTATCATACATTTATGTGTATAAAAATGTTATTCTGAACGTTAAATAATAAAGCTATTCTAGCATAAACGAAAGGCTTTACCCAGTAAACTCAGTTTACAATGTTAGTGACAATGTGGAACGTGTCGCACCATTTAAATAGCTAGGGGTAGCAATATGAAATGGTGTGAAGGAAGGATAATTTGGGATTAATGTGCCGTCGATGATGAGATCATTAGACAGGGATAAAAAGCTCGGATTAGACTAGGGTGAAAGAGGAAATTAAAAGATTTAGGGAAACTGCCAACAACCTAAAGCTGTATGGTCGGAAGGGGAATTGAGCCAACATCGTCCCGAATGTGAGCTCAGAGTTTAATCCAGCGCGCCACCTCACTCAGCAAAGTGATACGGAATTGAACGAATACATTAAATCCCTGTTAGGCAATGCAAATGAAAGACTTAGATTTGTTGGGACGATTCAGGGAAAGTGCAGAACATCTTTTTACGAAACCACGTACAAGACTACTGCGACATAATCTATTCTCTAGTGTTCTGGGTCCTCAACAGGACCTAAGAGAAGACATTTCAGGAATTTATAGACACACTAGTAGAATCATAGCAGCTCGGTAAAGCTCATGCGGAAGCGTAGCAGAGCTGCTCGTGGAACGTAAAACTATTGAAAGAAAGATGTATCATTTTTCTAAAACCATGTTGGTTAAATTTAGAGAATTGCTAAAAAAATTAGCATATTTGGCGTAGGAATAGCGAGAAACAGGTAATGGAAATTAAAACGTGTGGGGCAGTACACAGATATTCTTTGTTCTCGAGCTCCATACGTGATTTGGGCAGAGAAAGCCTTCTATTGTTACCTAGAACACCATACCATTCACTTCATTATGACTGGTGGAGCGGTATTTGTCGTTAACTACTTGAGAAACACCAGTATTATCGCGAGGGTTAGAAACGTGAGTCACTCTAGTTGTCCTTTCGTTTCCGAATATTAACTTCAGCACCACTAAGACAACGGTTTTCCACTATCTCGGAGTTGTTTGTGACTGCTGATTCAGCTCTTCGTTTCACGTGGAAGAAGCAAGAAGACCGGTTCCATGCGATGCCCGATGCAGAGGAACTAGGTACCACAAATGTCCATAAAATTTTTGCCTCTCTTCTTCTCACACGAGAACAATTATGAGGCGTGATGGAATACCACGTGAAAAAATGCTTCTAGAGCACAGAATTCTAGGTTGCCTTCAGATACTACCGAAATAGATGTGATGTTCTAGGGTCATTGGACGTCGGAAGAAGAAGTTGTTCACTCCATTCAACATACTTTGGTACCTTTTTCTAATACATCACGAATGAACCAAATGCTGCGTAATTCGGTATGTTCGTCGACTTCTTTTTCACTGTTCAGTGATAAAATCTCCTTGAGCAGCTAGGGTAGCCGAGAGCGCACTCTCGCACCTCTCGGCATTTATTCTTGAATACGGTTACGTGCACCCAGACCTTCCCAACACTCGCACTCCCAAGGCGAGAGACGTTTACAGACTGCTGCTAAGGTCCATACCTCGGAATGTGATTGAGAGGAAGAGCCCTACGACCCTATGGCCGGCAGTGTGGAGAGCGGTCCAGAAGCCGTTCCTCCCCACGCGGGTACGAGCCGCGTGGTACCAGGTGGTGAACGGGAAGGTTGTAACACGACAACGGCTGCACGCTATTGGGATGACGGATTCCCCCCTTTGCCCACGTTGCCACCTCGTGGATACTGACGAACACCGTTTAACATGTGGATCGGCGTTAGAGGTATGGCTGCTAGTGCAGAAGATCCTCGCCTGCTACCTACGTATCGCGCCTCGCACAATTGAGCCACGGCTCCTCCTTTGTCCAGAGGATACTTATTTCCCACCTGCGAAGACTCACGCTCTCACATGGTTTAAAAGCATGTCCATATACTACCTCTTTCGCGACGATGAGAGATGGTGCTTGATTACTGGCAATTTCTCCAGGACAGTCATAGCACACTTGAGTGTACACCCCGATACCGACAGCTATTCGCGAACTATTTGCGCAGTGTCTTCGACAACCCCCTTCACAGTTGGGGAGTACCGGGCAGAGGATGACCGCCGACATGGGGCTCCACACGCCGCGAAATGTTGTAACAATTTGGAACATGGCATCTGTACGCCGAGGGGCCATGCCCATGGAATGGCGTGCGGGATTACATTTTTCTTTCGTTATTATCTATCATCACACTATTAGTTTCAAATTCTTTTTCATAGTTTAGAAGAAACTCTTGTTCTGTTGTTGCTACGGCTGTAATTTTCTAATTTTGTTTGTTGTAACTGAAAGACGCCTTTTGTCCATGTAATAAAAAAAAAAGGCGTTGGGTTAGTAAGCGAAAGGTTAAGAGTTCAAACCATGTGCGATGCTAAATATTTTCTTTATTAAAAAAAAAAGAGGTCCCGAGAGATAAAAAAAAAAAAAGAGCGCTAATGCATTGCTTTCTGGACTCGGGTAGGCGCGCTGGCCCCGGATCGAATCCGCTCAGCGGATTACGGACGATGGTTGGTGTGCTGCCCAGCCTGGATGTGGTTTTTTTTCTTTTTTCTTCGGTTTTCAACATCCCGGTAGGTGATTACCGGGCTGGCCCCTACGTCCCGCCTCAGTTACACGACTCGCAGACATGTGAAACACGTTCGCACTATTTCATGATTTACACTCGACGCAGACGACTGGGATATACTGATTTCGTCCCGGGGGTTACGGGGTGGTGGCAGGAAGGGCATCCGGTTCAAAAATGGCTCTGAGCACTATGGGACTCAACTGCTGTGGTCATAAGTCCCCTAGAACTTAGAACTACTTAAACCTAACTAACCTAAGGACAGCACACAACACCCAGCCATCACGAGGCAGAGAAAATCCCTGACCCCGCCGGGAATCGAACCCGGGAACCCGGGCGTGGGAAGCGAGAACGCTACCGCACGACCACGAGATGCGGGCAAGAAGGGCATCCGGCCACCCCTTCAAATGAACCATGCCAAATCCGATTGTAGCCATGCCGACCCTGTATAAGCTGCGGGACAAAGGCGCAAACGAAAGAAGAAGTGATAAAATCTCCTTACAATTTTTTCAGTTACGGTTTCATGTACTTTCTAGACAAATTTATCGCCCCCAAATTCCTATCTGTCAAGTCCTTACGTCTTCTAGTCTGAGTACATGGCATATCCTTTCAGTGAAGTAGATATTTATCCTATTTACTCAACAGTGATTATACCTTTGTTTCATTCTGTAAACATATCAGTCGTAATGATGACGACGAACGAATCGTCGCCCATGTGAATGACTGGTGGCCAATGCTAAATAGAAACATACAAATCTCTTCTCTGTATATACAGGAGGTTTGTCAGTGAAGTCGATAAGGAGCTGGCTGAATGGTCTGGGTCTACAACGACTAAACTAATTACAAGTGTTTGGTGAAAAAATAATATATTTTACCTAACTGTTGGTACAGGAATCTTCATAGTCAGAAGGAATATAATTACAAACTTAGAGCTATGGAGGCATCACATACGCCATACTTTAACTAAGCGCCTTGTTAGAGGTTGCTTCCTATCAGCTGAAGGCTATACTACTTTCCTACTTAACGTCCCGAGCAAGAGTGAACGAGCGCACGCTAGAGACTTGTTGCAAGTCGCGGAGCGGCGCTAGCGGTGCTAGTCCCGACTCGCGGGTCCCGCGATACTAGTACGGACTGCGGTCCATAACTGAAACCTCTGACAAGTGTAGTATCGAACGTTGATACCACATCAATGACTTTAATTAACTTGTTGATTTTAGAAAATACTTGAATGCCTTCATTATTACTGTGCTTCCCATCTGTTTCATTAAGTTGTAAGCGCACATTGCCACTAAGGCTATACTCAGTGCTAACGGCGTCCTCGAGGTAAACACAGCATATTCCATATGGCAGTTCATAATTTTTTTCCTGCATATGTTGAAAGAAAACCCAACGCTCTAGAAATATTTCGTGAGCTTTGTATATTTACTGTGTATATCCTGGAGGAAATCGATAAGCATTAGCAACACTATCGCCGAAATTAATTATCTGTCGCCTTGTACATGTGTTTTCAAAATAGACCACATATAGCAGCCATAAGATCATTTAATTTTTTTAACGTTATTGACATCCTACATCTTTATTCTTAATGTCAACATATTTTCAGCCCTTTGCCGCTAGAGGGCTCCGAAATGTAGCGAATAACACGGCGGTGTGTAACGTAACTATGTCGTTGCACGTAAACAGCGTGCTGTAATCGAATTCACCCTCTCCTTCAGCATAACCACACACGAGGGCTGCGACATCTGCAGCGCTCAGACACCTTGGGTTTATAGTCACCGATCATCCTCCATACAGTCCCGACTTGCCTCCCGCCCCCCTCCTCCGATTTTCGTCTGTTTCCAAAACTTAAATAATGCCTTCGAGGACTTCACTTTGATAGTGATGAAACGGTGCAAGCAGAGCAACAAATTCAGGCGTTCTACAATGAAGGATGATCTGCTATTCTGTTATTCTGCGTAACGGATTTATCTGAGATGTACCCTTTACCCTGTGGCTCCTGCAAGATGCAATTTCCACCCCCACACTACTACAGAAGTCAGACAGATGCTCCTAACATTCTAAAGAGAAATGCCTGAAACACTTTCAGCAATAACTATCTTCTGGAGTCGTTCGCTGTAAGGAAATGACACAAAAATTCACAAAATTTCTTACATAACTAAAAAAATGGTTCAAATGGCTCTGAGCACTATGGGACTTAACATCTATGGTCATCAGTCCCCTAGAACTACTTAAACCTAACTAACCTAAGGACGTCACACAACACCCAGTCAGCACGAGGCAGAGAAAATCCCTGACCCCGCCGAGAATCGAACGCGGGCACCCGGGCACGGGAAGCGAGAATGCTACCGCACGACCACGAGCTGCAGACTCTTCCGTAACTAGTGGATTACTTGGGTACTGGAGTAGTGCTAGTTAGTGTAAGAAAAACATGAAACTAGCGAAAATTATTATTTATTTTGCAAAAATTCTGAGAAATCACAATGGCACTTTTAGTTATGAATTGAACAAGTTATATCCTGGTTCTTTTCGGAATGTGAAGTTACCTCTCAAGGATAGGATTCGCTAATGAAATTTCTATACAAAGTTTAAAATTATTATTGACTTGGCAGAATGGCTAAGAGGCACGCCTACTCAACTTGAATAATTATCCTTTAGAATGTTGCTAGGTACGGTCGAGGCTGTCACGTTTGAAATGCAGTGAAGTGTACTGTTGTGGAGGAAATATGGAGCTCGCAATAGCTGTAGCACACAATACCGTAAGCTGCGATGACTGCTGTCTGCGCTGCTCGCTGCTGACAAATAAGATAACTCTCGTTCTATCTGGATTGACCTTTGCCAATCAAACTCTCCCTACGCCTTGATGAAGTCAAGGATTCCTATTCGCCCCTAGTCTAACTATTGGTGTGCTACACCGATCAGATAACCAGTCCACCGCGATGCCACTCAAAAATTCACTCGCAGCCCTTTAACTATAACTCTGTCCGTTCACACCGCACAATAAGTGTCGGCCAACACAGTGAACAATGCTTAATCGCAAGGACTCAATATAGAGAGTCGCACTTCGATTCGCTCTCGACAGAGGTGCTCTCCCAGTGAAGTACTGAGGTGAGACTTGTTCCTCGCTCCAAGAGCGACAACGGAACGGCGCCTCTCCACACCAGACGTGAAGGGGTATATCTTTCGGTCTCTTCCATTACTCCTTCAGCTCAAGGCATCAGAAATATCGTCTGCCAATCAGCATTGATTTTCTAAAACAGGAGAATGTCGTTTCGTTTAAGGTGAACAATCCGGAAATCTGTAGTATCGGCATTTGGCGTTTGCTGTCTCCCTGTGAAAATCTCTGAAACCGTGTGCTATGTGTAAAGAATGTGTAGGCTGGCCACTCTCACACAATGTAGCGGAATTAGCTTTTAAGCCGAACACGGGGTCGTTCCTCCTTTCCCTCAGGCGAATGCTGTCTGCTCCACGGGCGGCCACCGGCCGACGTGGATGGGTTGGAACTGGCCTCCTGGCGTGCGGTTGCCTCTCTTGAACTAAAAGCTCATGTGACCATCGTGTCTGGAATGTATGTGTGTACGCCAGCCTCGAGTATTTCAACCACGGTGCGCACTTGCGATTTATTTGTTATTTGCATATCGTTTACATGAATTCATACAACATTGACTTTATCTTATCGAGTTTCGGTTTGAATGAAGCGTCTTGATGTGCGGAATATAATTGTGAGGGCGGAATATGTAAGCAATGAAGGTCAGGAGACCACGACGTCTTACAAGGTGTCAACGAACTAATCTCTCGTTGGAGAAATGTGTTCTCCGCCAGGGTGACTATGTTGGGAAAGAAATATGTAGGCGTGAAGAATAAAGGTGTAGAACATTAATAACGTTTGTTTTATTTAAAAATCTTTAAGAGTTTTCTCACAAAAGTTCGGAGGCATTACCTTTTAGTATGCCCTCGTACTTTGTTCATATGTAATATTTACCAGTAGCGGCATATCTGAGCGAACGATTTAAACTTCATTGAAGTGATGATTTTACAAATTAAACATTTTTAAAGGTTTGGCTAATGCAGTGTCTGCCTTATTGCTTTCTTCATCTGCATTTCATATCGTCCTTTGCATGAAAACGAAACGTATGAGTAAATCGTAAGTGAAATGATGCAGAATCAATTATATGATCAGACTGTTAATATTCGGATGACAAGAGATTTTTGAAATGATACAGTCGCCGTTTTAATACTTGTCTTGAAACAGTTCATCTCGTTCTTCTCCAGACATCAGGATCACGAAAAGTGACAGGTTAATGTGGGCACACAACAGGAAATTATTTTCTTGTGCATTCTAGACACATTTCGTGGCCTCCATGTTGTGGCTGGGCAAGATACCAAGTACGAAAATCTTTGGCCAGCACGCTTGGACAGCTGGAGTTGGCCACCCAGAATAGATACAGAGCACGGGACGCCACACACGGATCGTAGCGCTATTTTAACAAACAGTCAATCAGTCTATGCTTTTTTGGTGGTGTTTCTGCGGCAGATCTACGTAGTACAACTGAATTGTGGCCTCTAAATCGGCAAGTCGAGGATACCACTGAACAGTAGCCTAATATACAGACTGATTCCGTGATGATGTTACAGGATCTTTCAGGGGTGATGGAGAAAAGTAAATGTATCAATTGGAAGATAGGGATCCTAGTCCGGAAACGACCGAGTGGAATTGTATAAGTGAAAATCTACTCAAGTTCAGTCTTAGCCTCACGCAGCACTCCAGCTGAAGGCTCCAATTCCCGAACCCTTTCTATGACGTACAGAATTGCCGCTGAACACTCCTCAATACCCACAGATAATTTTCCCTGTTGATGGACTAGAAACGGTGCACGTAACTTGCTGTCACCAGAAGGAACGGAAATCAAATGGTTCAAATGTCTTTGAGCACTATGGGACTTAACATCTGAGGTCATCAGTCCCCTAGAACTTAGAACTACTTAAACCTAACTAACCTAAAGACGACACACACATCCATGCCCGAGGCAGGATTCGAACCTGCGACCGTAGCGGTCGCGCGGTTCCAGACGGAAGCGCCTAGAACCGTTCGGCCACGCCGGCCGGCTGAACGGAAATCCTAAAACTATGGTACACTAATAATGAATTTCATTTACCTGCAAAAGTTTCACATGAAGCTACATTTACAGCAGTTATTCAAAATGGCGTCCCCCAGCGTCAATGCAGGCATGACATCCTCGCACAAATTTCTGTCGTTCCCATTCTAATATGCTCAGTGTGGTTTGAACAGAGCCGCAGGCAGCGAGAACTCTTGCCAGAAATCCTCTCCTGTCTCGACAGGCATCTCGTACACAAGACTTTCCACATGGCCACACAAGAAGAAATCAAGTGGGATGAGATGAGTTGAACGTCCCGACCACGAAACAGGACCTCCTCTGCCTATCCACTTTTCAGGGAATGCCTTATTCAGTCGAACATGAGGTGGAGATCCATCATGTTAGAACCATATCCGTTGTTGAAGAACTAGTGGGAAATGTACCAAGAACTAGGGTGGTATGTCTCTGTGTCTCTGATACTGTGTACACTAATGCAGTGAAGTGGGAAGGAAGAAAAAAACCGGCCTAGAAGGTAATCACTGACTATGGCTGCCCACACGTTGACTGATGATTTGTATTGATGGCTCTTCACAACAGTAGCGTGGGGATTCTCGTCGGCCCTATTGCAACTATTTAGTATTCCGTCTCTGGTGAAACAGGCTTCATCCCTGAAAAGCACATACGCATGAAAATGATGATCGACTGTAAGGTGCTGCAAGAACCATTAGCTGAATACGACACGAAGTCCGAAGTCAGCAGTAGTAAAAACATGCACTTTCTGTGTATTGTAGGGGTATAGTTGAATTTCTAGTAATATTAGCCATTTCATGTGCAACTGACTGCACGTGCCTCATCCACTCGAGTAAGCACTGCACCTTCTAAGTCGGGAGTCCGTGTAGTTCGTCGTCCTCCTCCTCGGGTGCTGTACTGTGGCACCAGTTGCCTGTTGCAACAGTCTTGGAAACGAGCTGCGAGCAAGATGTCTTCTACGCGAATATTTGGTGCTGTACAACCTTTCCGCTTCTATGCCTCTTTCATTTGATGCGCGAAAATCATGTCTCGCTTAGCAACAACAGGACCGGCACATGTATTCCACTGCCAGAGGTATCAGAACGAGTTTCGCTTAAAAATTTCGACTCGGTCGTTTCCGGACGAGGGTCTCGTACCTCAAATGGTTCAAATGGCTCTGAGCACTATGGGACTCAACTGCTGAGGTCATTAGTCCCCTATAACTTAGAACTAGTTAAACCTAACTAACCTAATGACATCACAAACATCCATGCCCGAGGCAGGATTCGAACCTGCGACCGTAGCGGTCTTGCGGTTCCAGACTGCAGCGCCTTTAACCGCACGGCCACTCTCGTACCTCAGACTGATACATTTACACTCTTCCCATAATCCCTGAAAGTTGGTGACATCATCACGAAAACACCCTGCGGTATTAGATCACTAAAGTATTCTTTACACGACAACAGTCAGTCGACACTGTCCAGTCGGCTCGCGCAGCCAAGCATTCGAAGCTACGCTGAAGCAGTAACTGTGAACACTGGAAACTGATTTACTTCTTACCAGCAGTGGAGCATTACGCGAAATACAGTCGGTGCTGTAGTGCACTTAAATATTTGTTTGTTATGTGCTCGTATTAAAAATGGTGTAAGACAGGGATGTAGTCTTTCGCCCCTACTGTTCAATCTGTAGGTCGAAGAAGCAATGATGGAAATAAAAGAAAGGTTCAGGAGTGGGGTTAAACTTCAAGGTGAAAGCAAATCAGTGAAACGATTCGCTGATGACATTGCTATCCTGAATGAAAATGAAGAAGAATCACATGATCTGCTGAATGGAATGAACAGCATAATGATTACATAATGTGGACTGGGAGTAAACCGAAGAAAAACGAAAGTAATGAGAAGTAGCAGAATTGAGAACAGCGACAAACGTAACATCGGGATTGATGGTCACGAAGTAGATGGAGTTAAGGAATTCTACTACTTAGGCAGCAAGGTAACCAATAATATAGGCTTTAATTTGAGAAGAAATTTCTGAGAATGTACGTTTGGTGCACAGAATTGCATGGTAGTGAAACATGGACTGTGGAAAAACCGGAACAGAAAAGAATCTAAGCATTTGAAATGTGGTGTTACAGATGAATGTTGAAAATTCGGTGGACTGATAAGGTAAGGAATGGGGAGATTCTGCACAGAATCGGAGAGGAAAGGAAATATGTGGAAAACACAGACAAGGAGAAGGGACAGGATGATAGCTTGTCTGTTAGGACATCAGGGAATGACTTTCATGGTACCACAGGGAGCTCTAGAGGGCAAAAACTGTAGAGGAAGACGGAGAGTGGAATACATCCAGAGAGAGACCTGAAATTATGACATTTATAAATCTTCTCAATCTTTCCTCTTTATAGCACATGATCTGTACGTCTTGAACATTAGTGATAATAACATTTTCAAATACAAGGTGGCCAAATTAAACGTTTCAGCGCAGATGTTTTTGAAACATTAGATATTGAAAAACGACTCTCACGGGTATGAATGTAAGATAGGCTCTCATGAAAGGAAATACTATGAGATATTCTAAAACGTAAATAAATATTATTTTCAACACAAACTTATATTTTTTAATGGACTCCCAGTATTATTTCTTACGTAGTCAATGACATGAAAAATCGCAAAAGAATGGCGTTGGTTGCACAGCAATACGTCAATTACATCCCGAGAAATTAGAAAGCGAAGTTGACGCTTGCAAGAAACGAAACGCGCAGCTATTGAACTTCCTGACATGCAAGCTTGTGCCCCACGTTGCTGTGATCGCGTTGTGACCGACGTACTACGATGCAGCAAACGCTGCACTTATTGCTAGTTACACTGTTATTAAGAAGACGGGGAACAATACAGATGTCCAGTCACACATAATGACAATTGAGAAAAGGGTTTACTTGTTCGTGCCTTATTATCTTTACTACAGTACTAGAACGGGCATGAGGGTAACGAATTACCGAATATCCCCGGCCAGGGTAAGCATAATTATTAATGGCTGACCAAGGATCTAACACAGGGGTAAGTGCTCGTTGTACGTTGTTGTAGGTACATGATGTGTAAGGGACATGTGACTGAACATTTTTAATAACTACGTTGCAAGTGAACTTCTGCTCGTGTTGAAGCGATTATACACTCCTGGAAATTGAAATAAGAACACCGTGAATTCATTGTCCCAGGAAGGGGAAACTTTATTGACACATTCCTGGGGTCAGATACATCACATGATCACACTGACAGAACCACAGGCACATAGACACAGGCAACAGAGCATGCACAATGTCGGCACTAGTACAGTGTATATCCACCTTTCGCAGCAATGCAGGCTGCTATTCTCCCATGGAGACGATCGTAGAGATGCTGGATGTAGTCCTGTGGAACGGCTTGCCATGCCATTTCCACCTGGCGCCTCAGTTGGACCACCGTTCGTGCTGGACGTGCAGACCGCGTGAGACGACGCTTCATCCAGTCCCAAACATGCTCAATGGGGGACAGATCCGGAGATCTTGCTGGCCAGGGTAGTTGACTTACACCTTCTAGAGCACGTTGGGTGGCACGGGATACATGCGGACGTGCATTGTCCTGTTGGAACAGCAAGTTCCCTTGCCGGTCTAGGAATGGTAGAACGATGGGTTCGATGACGGTTTGGATGTACCGTGCACTATTCAGTGTCCCCTCGACGATCACCAGTGGTGTACGGCCAGTGTAGGAGATCGCTCCCCACACCATGATGCCGGGTGTTGGCCCTGTGTGCCTCGGTCGTATGCAGTCCTGATTGTGGCGCTCACCTGCACGGCGCCAAACACGCATACGACCATCATTGGCACCAAGGCAGAAGCGACTCTCATCGCTGAAGACGACACGTCTCCATTCGTCCCTCCATTCACGCCTGTCGCGACACCACTGGAGGCGGGCTGCACGATGTTGGGGCGTGAGCGGAAGACGGCCTAACGGTGTGCGGGACCGTAGCCCAGCTTCATGGAGACGGTTGCGAATGGTCCTCGCCGATACCCCAGGAGCAACAGTGTCCCTAATTTGCTGGGAAGTGGCGGTGCGGTCCCCTACGGCACTGCGTAGGATCCTACGGTCTTGGCGTGCATCCGTGCGTCGCTGCGGTCCGGTCCCAGGTCGACGGGCACGTGCACATTCCGCCGACCACTGGCGACAACATCGATGTACTGTGGAGACCTCACGCCCCACGTGTTGAGCAATTCGGCGGTACGTCCACCCGGCCTCCCGCATGCCCACTATACGCCCTCGCTCAAAGTCCGTCAACTGCACATACGGTTCACGTCCACGCTGTCGCGGCATGCTACCAGTGTTAAAGACTGCGATGGAGCTCCGTATGCCACGGCAAACTGGCTGACACTGACGGCGGCGGTGCACAAATGCTGCGCAGCTAGCGCCATTCGACGGCCAACACCGCGGTTCCTGGTGTGTCCGCTGTGCCGTGCGTGTGATCATTGCTTGTACAGCCCTCTCGCAGTGTCCGGAGCAAGTATGGTGGGTCTGACACACCGGTGTCAATGTGTTCTTTTTTCAATTTCCAGGAGTGTATAAACGTAAAATAGTACCTAGAAAATAAACACTGGTCTCCACAAAATGTACCTCTGTATGTAATCACATTTGTCACAGCAAAAACGCTGCAGCACTGATCGACTCACTGCTGTCAGTGTTCCTGGTTTCACTGCAGCACATGCAGAGGTAATACGGGCTTTGATTTCGTCACTTGTAAGAAACTGCTTATATACCACATTTTTCACATCTTCCCAGACAAAAAAGTGCATGGTGGTGAGGTCCGGTGACAGTGCTGGAAATCTCTGAACAGGACTGCCCCGTCCTGTCCATCGATTTGGGAACTGTTGGCTTAGTGCATTTCTTGCCACCGTGGAATTATGCGCAGGGCTTCCATCATGATGATAGCACATTAATTGACGCAAATTAGGGGGTTAGATCTTCCATCAGTGAAAAATTGGTTCAAATGGCTCTGAGCACTATGGGACTTAACTTCTAAGGTCATGAGTCCCCTAGAACTTAGAACTACTTAAACCTAACTAACCGAAGGACATCACACACATCCATGCCCGATGCAGGATTCGAACCTGCGAACGTAGCGGTCGTGCGGTTCCAGACTGCAGCGTCTAGAACCGCTCGGCCACCCCGGCCGGCTTTCATCAGTCCAAATAAGGTACGTCTGAAGAACAGCCCATACTGTTGCCCGCTAAGTGTGCCATCAATCAATGAAATACGGGCCAATGATGTGTTGTCCTACAATAACATACTATACACTGACACTCCACTGACGTTCATGTTCTACCTGACGAAGCCAATGTGGGTTTTCCGGTAACCAGTAGTGTATGTTATGTAAGTTGACGTTCCCATGGTTAGTAAACGTGGCTTCATCGGTACATCGTACCCTACACATAAAGTCATAGCCTTGCCGCAGAGACCGAGCGAGGTGGCGCAGTGGTTAGCACACTGGACTCGCATTCGGGAGGACGACGGTTCAATCCCGCGTCCGGCCATCCTGATTTAGGTTTTCCGTGATTTCCCTAAATCGCTCCAGGCAAATGCCGGGATGGTTCCTCTGAAAGGGCACGGCCGACTTCCTTCCCTAATCCGATGAGACCGATGACCTCGCTGTTTGGTCTCTTCCCCCAAAAACCAACCAACCTTGCCGCAGAACCCACTGACGGTATTCCAGGTGAATTTGAAAGCCATTGCCATGAAGCCACTGATGCAGCGACACGTGGTACAGGTGGTCTTTAGGCCAGCCTCTCCATTGCACGAGAAATGAGGGTATATTGCAGCGATCACTACTCTGCTTCATGTGTTAGTATTTTGCACCGGATCCTCGTTCGTGCAGGCGTGCGTCCTGTAGCGCGAATCCTTCTAGCAATATTCCTGAAGGTAGGGCGGATCGGATGATGTCTATTAGGGGGACGCTGGGCATAAAATTGTGCCGCTCGTGTGCCATTTTGGTGACATTCTCCGTAAAGTAATAACATGTCCACCGTTTCTTCATTTGTGAAAACCATGTCGAATGCTTACAACGGATTGACAGATAAATTAGTATCTCCTTTACAACCTTGATACTAATTACAGTGTCCAGTACACCAGTGCCTTTACCTGTCCGTACCTCCAAGCAGATGAGTGTGTTTCGTATTGAGATATCGCCACGCAAAGCGCGCGATTGCGGTACACAACTGCAGAGGCGAGGGGCTGTTCTGGATAGCGTAACGGGTCGGTGTACACTGACCGGCACCCACACTTAGTGTCAACGTAGATAAATAAAACACGCAAGAGGGAAACCGTCATCTACATATCAATGTTTGAGGCAGGAAACTCTATTATTACTGCCGGTCCTCGTGATAACGGTGGAAGTAAGATTGCGTACGTCAATCACATGGCGATTACGAGCAACGTGGCGTTCACGTTTGCATCTCGGGATGTGCAATAGCGGCGCGTTTCGTTTCTTTCAATCGTCAACTTCATTTTGCAGTTTCTCGGGACGTACTGACGTATTGTGATGCAACTAACGCCATTATTTTGTTATTTTTCATGTTACTGATTACATAAGAAATAATACGTGGTGACCATTTAAAAAACGTAAGTTTCTGTTAAAACGAATATTTGATTACCTTTTAGAATCATACGTAGCATTTACTTCCATGAGCCCCTGTCTTACATTCATACCCGTGAAAGTCATTTTTCAATAACTATTGTTGTTTCAGATATATTTGCGCTGAAGCGTTTAAGTTGGCCACCCTATATATATCTGGTGTCGTCTATTGTTATAGCAGCTCATCAGTCCAGGGCTGCAGCCATTCTGTTGTGGAAAATAGCTCGGCCCATCCATTATTATACGAAGACAGTAACTTGTTCTCGATAGAACAGTTACTGTTGATGACCGTGCAGCTTCTTCCTGGAATAAATGATAACTAAGTGACAACCTCAGCTGCCGACAGGTGTTGTTGTTATACCTCGATGTGGACAGCTGAAAATGTGTGCCCCTACCGGGACTCGAACCCGGGACCTCCTGCTTACATGGCAGACGCTCTATCCATCTCAGCCACCGAGCACACAGATGAATAGGGCGACTGCAGGGACTTATCCCTTGCACGCTTCCCGTGAGACACACATTCCCAACTGTCCACAATTCTACATATGTATTGTACCTTATAGACATTTGCCCATCCATTCATTACCTGTCGGCAGCTGAGGTTGTCACTTAGTTATCATTTATTCCAGGATGAAGCTGCACGGTCATCAACAGTAACTGTTCTTTCGAGAACAAGTTACTGTCTTCGTATATATAGTTAAAGGCTATCCAGCCATTGACCTTCGTCTGTGCGAATGCGCACAGGTTGCCCAAACTCTTACGGGAATCGCCAAAGCGGGCACGAGTAATGAGTGGATGGGCAAATGTCTATAAGGTACAATACATATGTAGAATTGTGGACAGTTGGAAATGTGTCTCACGGGAAGCGTGCACGGGATAAGTCCCTGCAGTCGCCCTATTCATCTGTGTCCTCGGTGGCTCAGATGTATAGAGCGTCTGCCATGTAAGCTGGAGGTCCCGGGTTCGAGTCCTGGTCGGGGCACACATTTTCAGCTGACCACATCGAGGTATAACAACAACACCTATCGGCAGCTGAGTTTGATACTTAGTCATCATTGAGTATTAGTTGTTATAATTCCCCACCTAACAGCAACTACACTACTGGCCATTAAAATTGCTACACCAAGAAGAAATGCAGATGAGAAACGGGTATTCATTAGACAAATATATTATACTAGAACTGATATGTGATTACATTTTCACGCAATTCGGGTGCATAGATCCTGAGAAATCAGTACCCAGAACAACCACCTCTGGCCGTAATAACGGCCTTGATACGCCTGGACATTTAGTCAAACAGAGATTGGATGGCATGTAAAGGTACAGCTGGCCATGCAGCTTCAACACGATACCACAGTTCAAGAGTAGTGACTGGCGTATTGTGACGAGCCAGTTGCTCGGCCACCATTGACCAGACGTTTGTCAATTGGTGAGAGATCTGGAGAATGTGCTGGCCAGGCCAGCAGTCGAACATTTTATGTATCCAGAAAGGCCCGTACAGGACCTGTAACATGCGGTCGTGCATTATCCTGCTGAAATGGAGGGTTTCGCATGGATCGAATGAAGGGTACAGCCACGGGTCGTAACACATCTGAAATGTAACGTCCACTGTTCAAAGTGTCGTCAATGGGAACAAGAGGTGACCGAGACGTGTAATCAATGGCACCACATACCAACACGCCGGGTGATACGCCAGTATGGCGATATGGCGATGACGAATACACCCTTCCGATGTGCGTTCACCGCGATGTCGCCAAACACGGATGCGACCATCATGATGCTGTAAACAAAACCTGGATTCATCCGAAAAAATGACTTTTTGCCAATCCTGCAACCAGGTTCGTCGTTGAGTACACCATCGCAGGCGCTCCTGTCTGTGATGCAGTGTCCAGGGTAACCGCAGCCATGGTCTCCGAGCTGATAGTCGATGCTGCTGCAAACGTCGTCGAACTGTTCGTGCAGATGGTTGTTGTCTTGCAAACGTCCCAATCTGTTGACTCAGGGATCGAGACGTGGCTGCATGATGCGTTACAGCCATGCGGATAAGATGCTTGTCATCTCGACTGCTAGTGATACGAGGCCGTTGGGATCCAGCACGGCGTTCCGTGTTACCCTCCTGAACCCACCGATTCCATATTCTGCTAACAGTCATTGGATCTCGGCCAACGCGAGCAGCAATGTCGCGATACGATAAGTCGCAACCGCGATAGGCTACAGTCCGACCTTTATCAAAGTCGGAAACGTGATGGTACGCATTTGTCCTCCTTACACGAAGCATCACAACAACGTTTCACCAGGCAACGCCGATCAACTGCTGTTTGTGTATGAGAAATCGGTTGGGAACTTTCCTCATGTCAGCACGTAGTAGGTGTCGCCACCGGCGCCAACCTTGTGTGAATGCTCTGAAAAGTTAATGATTTGCATACCACAGCATCTTCTTCCTGTCGGTTAAATTTCGCGTCTGTAACACGTCATCTTCGTGGTGTAGCAATTTTAATGGCCAGTAGTGTACTAGATAAAGGCCTATTCTAGAGTGTTCCATGCATGAAAGCCTGCAGATATACTTATCCATGTAGTACACGCAAGTTTTCTAATATCATCTATTGACTTTCCATTTGGTCAGGTATTGATCTTTTGCTATGTCTGGAAATCCAGCAAATAACGTCCTTTGACACACTTCCACTTGCTAACGAAGGACTGACCATGCAGAATATGCTTTCAGATACGCGAGTGGCTCGAAGACTATTTAAATAATAGAAGCCAGTACGTTTTCCTGGACAGAGAGAGTTCATCAGAGACAAATATATCGTCACGGAAGCCTAAGCGAAGTGTGATACGACCGCACTTGTTGTCTGTATACGCCAAAATTCTGACTTAAACTGCGATGGTTTTCTGTTAAAGTTGTGGTGTTAGGAAAATATCGTCGTTGAATTACTGTTGGGGAATACATCACGACTTCGACAGAACTTCTGTTTCAGTCCACCCGGGTAAGAGCATTTAAATATTTTGGACGTACGATCACTGAAGACCTGAGATGTCATCACGAGGTGAAACTCACGCTGATATAGCAAAGGAGGCATTCAATACAAAGAGATGTGGAAAAATGGATAATGGTCAGACGAAATGGCTTGGCAAGTGTTTTTCTGTAGTGTGGCATTCTGTGGGGCAGGAACATGGACACTAAGACTAGAGGACGAAAAAATGTTAGAAGCATATGAGATGTGGAGTTGGAAGAGAATGGAGAGGATAAGTTGCATGGAAAGAGTAACGAAAATATTGTATTGGGCTGGTGAGAGAAGAAGACTGCTGCAGGCTATGAAAGGTAAAAGAACTGGATGATACATTCGTTGAGACGGGAGTGTTTGGTAACAGACACTTTGGAAGAACTAGTTTTAGAGAGGAGATTGAGAGGAAGAAGGATATAGAAGACGACAGACGACATAAGGAGAAGCGGTAATTATCCAGATATGAAGAGGATGACAGAAGAGAGGACAGCATGGAGAGTTACCGCGAGGAAACCTACGTTTGGCCAGAACACTAATGATGATGATGATGACTACACTGTGTTTCTCGGACCAGTGGTTTGCTTATCTGTCTCTCCCAGTAATGTACAGCCCGCTCCTTGGACTTCTTGCACTGAGCGCTGTGGTGCAACTCAGTTTCCCTTTTTCTCACATAATATACTGAGAATTATGGATGAAGGACAACAGGAAGTTTCCATATTTCTAGATCTCCGGAAAGCATTTGACACGGTGGCCCATTGCAGGCTGTTAACGGAGGTACGAGCATATGGAATATATTCACAGATATGTGAGTTGCTCGAAGACTACATAAAGAATAGAAACCAGTATGTTGCCCTCGACGGTGAGTGTTCATCAGAACAAGGGTATATATACACAAACGATTTGGAGGAAAGGGTTGGCAGCAATCTGCGGTTGTTTGCTGATGATGTCGTGGTGTACGGTAAAGTGTCGAAGTTGAGTGACTGTAGGAAGATACAAGACGACTTACACAAAATTTCCTGTTGGTGTGATGAATGGCAGCTAGCCCTAAATGTGTAAAAATTTAAGTTAATGCGCCGGTCGCGGTGGCCGTGCGGTTCTAGGCGCTGCAGTCTGGATCCGTGGGACTGCTACGGTCGCAGGTTCGAATCCTGCCTCGGGCATGGATGTGTGTGATGTCCTTAGGTTAGTTAGGTTTAAGTAGTTCTAAGTTCTAGGGGACTGATGAACTAAGATGTTAAGTCCCATAGTGCTCAGAGTCATTTGAACCATTTTAAGTTAATGCTGATGAGTAGGAAGAGCAAACCTGTGATGTTCGGATACAGTATTCCCGGTGTCCTGCTTGACACAGTCAAGTCGTTTAAATGCATCGACGTTGCTTTGCATAGCGATATAAGGTGAAACGAGCATGTGAAACCTGTAGTAGGGAAGGCAAATGGTCGACTTCTGTTTATTGGGATAATTTTAGAAAGAGCGGCTCACGTGTAAAGGACGCTGGGCGACCTATTCTCGAGTACTGCTAGAGTGTTTGGGATCCGTACCAGGTCGGATTGAAGGACAACATGGAAGCAATTCAGAGGCTGGCTGCTAGATTTGTTAGCAGTAGGTTCGAACAACACGTAAGTGTTACGGAGATGCTTCGGGAACTCAAATGGGAATCCCTGGAGGGAAGGCGACGTTCTTTTCGAGAAACACTATTGAAAAGATTTACAGAACCAGCATTTGATGCTGGCTGCTTAACGATACTACTGCCGCCAACTCACATCGCGCGTAAGGACCACGACTATAAGACGCGAGAAATTAGGGCCCATACGGAGGCGTACAGATAGTTGTTTTTCCCTCACTCTATTGGCGAATGGAACAAGAGGGGAAATGACAAGTATTAGTACAGGGTACTCTCCATCACGCACCGTGCTGTGGCTTGCGGAGTATTTATGTAGATGTACGACACTAGACTTGAGATCGAGAGGATGATTGTTCAAACCCACGTCCGGCCATACGTTTTTCTGTGGGTTCATTAAATCGCATAAAGCGAATGTCGAGATGGATTCTTGGAAAAGAACACGGCGATATCCTGCCTTATCCATCCACATTACTAGCTTTCGTTTCGTCTCTAATGACCTCGTTGCTGCAGGGATGTTAAACCCCAATTTAGCTTCCTTCCGTTTATTGCTCGTTTGGCAACCATCAGTTTCTGGATAGCTTTCCCGTTAGAAGACCTTGCCTCACAAGCGTAAGTCAAAACTGGTAATTCCCAGTTAAGGTAAATTTTCGTTTTCAGGCATACCAGAAGCTTAGTTTTGGTTGGTTGGTTTAAGGCAGGGCCGGCCAAACGCTGCACAGTGTGCAGACGTGCGGAAGTGCTGCACATGTGCGCACGTGTGCGACAGCGACATCTGTTATTAGGCATGTATCGTAAATGAACGGCGGCGGCTCCATTTCCCTGTTTATGTGGTACAAGCAAGAGCGCAACATACCCAGTCTCTTTTACCGCTGGTAACCGTAACCTTAACAGAGAAGTACTGAGAAATGGCAGGTACTGTGAAAAAGCAAAGGACGGGAGATCTATGTTCTCAGTCGTTTAGAAATGACTGGGAACTACAATTCTTTTTTGTAGCCATTGGTGAAAACTCACAATGTTTGCTGTGCTGCCGAATAATAGACGGCCAGCGTAAGTTTTCAATTGAAAGACACTATGATACATATCACAAAGACGAGTGTAGTGTACTCAAGAGTGAAGAACGGCAAGCAAAATTAAATGTCCATAAGAAAATGGATGAGACACATCAACTCGATTATCATTTCTCATGACCAGTGATAAACGTGTTTGGATTTATTCCTTTCATAATTAAAAATTATTGTTTACTAACTGCATTATTGACTCATTCTGCTCCATGTTACATTATTATCAGGAAAGTTGGTCATTAAACCGATTGTTCCAATGTATACTTACATTTAGGGTTTTTTTTTAATGTGTGAAGGGCTACGCTCAGCTGAAGTCGATAAAACATAACAGTCATCTAATTGTCGGTTATTATGCAGATTTCAGACGTAACTGATGAAAGATATAGCGATAATGGTACTGAAATAACAGGTGATCATCGAGAGACCTGCGGTTATCATTCTGTTCAGAGATCAGTGAAACAGAAATTACGTGGGTGTATCTGAGGGCACCGAGAATTAGTTATAGGAAACCTTGCATTAGTTTAATGTTATTTGAAACCATGAATAAGGTTCGTTGGAAGTCGCTAAGTGCTCTCTTTCTTAAATACGAGATCAAAAACATTACTCGTATTTACGTGCCGTCAGTCAAGCTGCCTTAATATAAAACCCACGTTTGATAACTATATTACTTGTCTTTAAACTGTTAACATAAAAGTAGACGTGTTAATGAGTAGACTTTGACAGTATTTTAAATGTTTAATACGCGAAATACCTTCCCATGGTTGGCTTGCAAGCTGTGGAAAGAGCACTAGAATGCGCCGGTACAGAGTATCCCAGCAAGTGGATAAAGCGACATCTGTGCGTAGAAACATACACTACTGACTACATGAACGCTGACGGCTGCGGCGTGCACGCTGTGACCCGGAAGTTGCACATGTGCAGGAGCACCGCACGCGTGCAGAATTTCTGGCCGGCCCTGGTTTAAGGGGTAGGGGTGAAGGGGACCAAACTGCTTGGTCATAGGTCCGTTTAGTTTTGAAGACACTGTTTACTTTACCAACAGCATTCCATGGCACTTTTACTCTCCTGTTTATTTTTCTTTCTCTCCAGCCTGTCGTTGACTTGAACTTCACTAAATACAAAAACTCGTAAATTGAATTTATTGCTTATTTGTGCAAGTCTTGTATTTCGTCTTTGCTATCCCAGTTCAGAGGCATGAAGCGTTTCTTAGGACAAGTGAAAATAGTTTTTATGATGCTGAATTTCCTCGCTTGATTCCTCTTTCAATTCTGAATTCTACAATATGCTGAAAAAATGTAACGGATTTTGTAGCGTTGGTGTACGTATGGTGCAGTACACTACCGTAGGGCGAAACAATGTCTCCTTTGTCACTGGCTGTCGGTACTGATTTTATTGAAAATGCACGAATCCCGTATATAGGGCGTTTCACATTTCCTTCTCAGGCTTGTAGGATTTGTAGACGGGGCATAGTAGGTCAAGTTTTGATAAGGAATCCGTGTCCGGAAATGTAGCGTTTGGATATACAAAAAGTTTGACGATCATTTTCAAATCTCCCACTTTGCGGTACGCACACAAACTGAGAAGCGGGGTGCCGGCCGAAGTGGCCGTGCGGTTAAAGGCGCTGCAGTCTGGAACCGCAAGACCGCTACGGTCGCAGGTTCGAATCCTGCCTCGGGCATGGATGTTTGTGATGTCCTTAGGTTAGTTAGGTTTAACTAGTTCTAAGTTCTAGGGGACTAATGACCTCAGCAGTTGAGTCCCATAGTGCTCAGAGCCATTTTTTTTGAGAAGCGGGTGCCGTCGCCTGTTCACACACCATTTTCGTCCGACTACGACAGGGGCTGCGAGAAACCGGTGTTTTTGTAGGTAGGAGGGTTGCCTGTGGAAGCACCGCAATCTCGACGTTGAAGAGGATATCCTTCATCACGTTGAAGACAAACCGAATCGAATACTCGAAGCACTGGCCATGCCATGTGCTCCTACAGCATGCAGGCCAGAGCTCATTGTCTCCGCTGTGTACGTACCGTGCAGAGGAAGATTTGAAAGTGATTCCATCTTCAAACTTATTTCGCATCCAGCCGGCACCTTTGAGTTCCTTATTACAACTTTATCTACTAAGTCCCCTTCACAACCTCTAGGAGCATGTACCAGGGATTGTGAAACAGTCTGTATCGCGGTAATTCGTACACGTTGCCCCGTTACACAATTTCGTTCAAAGTCCATAATGCTCCATCCACTGCCGAAGCGAGTGTTTTTCTTTGTGTGATTAAACTCTAACGGTTTTCACTTTGCAACTGGTGACAATTTCCATGTATGTTTTGTATATAAATGAGAAGAGGTCGGTAC
The DNA here is from genome assembly GCF_023898315.1 of Schistocerca nitens. NCBI lineage: Eukaryota > Metazoa > Arthropoda > Insecta > Orthoptera > Acrididae > Schistocerca > Schistocerca nitens. Next base: position 42,348,838 of record NC_064616.1, read on the forward strand.
GTACTTATATGTTTGTCTATCTTCGTTTTTATGAAGTAGAAAAATTGCATTTCGGAAATTGCTTTTGATTTTCAGATTCAACCAATCCTGTTTGAACAGCGACATTTCCAGGCATAAATCCTTTCGCCTTTTTTCAGTTCAACATAATTTAACACGTCACTGTTATCATTTTCTGGAAATTCTCGTCCTGTCTTTAACAGATGTCTCGTACCATTTGAGATCTTTTTCTTTTGCTTTTTTCGATTAAGAACCTTCGTCAAATAACTGCTCAGTCCGGATAATCTTCATTTTCTAAGATTCTCAACATGCTGCTTAATTGTATGTGAATACTTTCCTATTCTCAAACAATTTCTCATAATCTTACTTTCTGCCTTAATGTTCGACAATTTGTTTCTTACAAGTTTTTAATCTATTTTTACTTTGCAACTTAAGGTCTATGATCACCTGTAATCCGGAAGTGGTTTTGGTTCAAATGGCTCTGAGCACTATGGGACTTAACTTCTCAGGCCATCAGTCCCCTAGAACTTAGTGATGTGTCGGCAGCTGGGCCAACACCTTGTAGATAGAGGTGGCTTAAGGCACGGTAGACTAACGCAGACGGGCGCGAAGTACTGGAACAGGATACGTAATTAATGCTATGAAGAAAAGTACGTAGCTGGTATAATACTTATCTTTAATAACTCATTGTGGTACATCGCACAAAGGAGACTTTAATTACAATCACTGTAAGGCTAATGGCGCCTTGCTAGTTCGCAGCCACTAACTTAGCTGAAGGCTATTCTGTCTCTCGGCTAATGAGAGAGAAAGGCTTCGTACGTCTAGTCGCTAGCTCTGTCGTCCGTACAACTGGGCTGAGTTCGAGTCAGTCTCTCGAGACCTGCCTTGTGGTGGCGCTAGGTTTGCGATCACACAGTGGCGACACGCGGGTCCGACATGTACTACAGGGTCGCGGCCGATTTAAGCTACCACCTAGCACGTGTGGTGTCTGGCTGTGACACCACACTTAGAACTACTTAAACCTAACTAACATAAGGACATCACACACATCCATGCCCGAGGCAGGATTCGAACCTGCGACCGTAGCGGTCACGCGGTTCCAGACTGTAGCGCCTAGAATCGCGCGGCCACCCGGGCCGGGAAGGGCCCATAGTTCTTAAGTCTGAAAGTATACTGCTATAACCTTTTTTATTTCCTTGCGCAGTGCATTACTTTTTAGGCAGTAGAGTACCATTTTCCACTTAATTTACTGGTTCATACTGACATAAATGAAATACAACAAATTCACTTTAAAAATAACTATTAAAATGGTGCGTTGTGTACAGATATAAAATGCAGTAGTTTATTTTATTTGATGTCATTGGTCAAAAATTAAGGAAATGGTAACATATTATATAGTTTCTCTGAATAAAAAAATTAATGACCAGTTTTAGTGAACATCGGCATGTAGCCACTTGGAATTAGTGACAAATTTATTATTTTTCTCAAATTATGTATTTAATTACTTAAATGATTCAACACAGTTCGTGTCAGAGCAAAAACTTGCCACCAACGCTAAGTCCGTCAGTAATACTGTTCGTGGCGCCACATTCATCTGTGATCGGTAAGCTAAATTGTCAGTACAGTGTAAGAGTTGGGTTTCGGGTACCACAATTCTACGAGGTGGTAAAACTGCTTCTTCGTCAGTATAGTTGCCATTTTTGGTGAGCTGCGTCTTTCTTATGGCGTAAACTCCACACTCGTGCGGCCCAGGAAGCTCCGAGTAACACCTTGTAGCTGTTTCCTGGAACGCGCCAGGCGACTAGAGTCTGCAGGACACAGTGACGAAGCCTTAAGCTCATCGGAAATGCGCGCCAGGACAGACAAAACCTGTGGCCTCACAGGCCTGCTAACAACGTCACAACGCCGTACAGCCTGTTGAGCAACTTGCGCTGCCCGATATCTCCGTCCCACATAAATTAACGCCTAGGACAGACGTCACTGGCACACGTTCTGAATATACAACAAGGGGGAGAGCCGTGGTATTCGTCTCACAATTCTACATGAAGCGACTACAGAAATATCACAATATCTCTTCTTCCGGCTTCTCCTGTTTAAAACGAACGCTTTAAACGATAAAGTTTTCTTTCGAGAATGTCACGTACATAAATGCGCAAATGAGATTATACACTGAGGGAAAAAATCGGAACACCTAAAAATAATTAATGTAGAATAAAAAAATTTCGAGAATACCTTTATCTAGGCAACGTATTTAAGTGATTAACACTGCAAGAACACAGGTTGACATAAGCGCGAGATAAGCCATTGCAAACGTGAAATGCTCGTACGTTAGTAAGCGATGTAACCGCCAAAATGTTGGCTGCAAGCATGCAGACGTCCATGCTTTGTGTTGTACAGGTGCCAGATGTCGGTTTGTGGGATGGAATTCCATGTCTGTTGCTCTTGGTCGGTCTATACACCCGATGATGTCCCATATGTGTTTTATTGGAGACAAATCTGGTGATCGAGCAGACCTAGACAACGTGTCGACAATCTGCAGAGTATGTTGGGTTACAACAGCGGTATGTGGGCGAGCGTTATCCTGTTGGAGAACACCCCCCGGGAATGTTGTCCTTGGATGGCAGCACAACATGACGAATCAGCACATTGACGTACAGATTTGCAGTCAGTATGCGTGGGATAACCGCGAGAGGTCTCCTGCTGTCATACGAAATTGCATCCTAGGCCATAACTCCAGGTATAGGTCCAGTGTGCCTAGCACGTGGACAGGTTGATTGTAGGCCCTCAATTGGCCTTCTTCTAATCAACACACGGACATCACTGGCAGCGAGGCAGAAACAACTTTCATCAGAACACACAACCGACCTCTACCCTGACCTCCAATGAGCTCTCGTTTCACACCAGTAAAGTCGCAAATGGCGGTGTTTTGGTGTCAGTGGAATGTACGATACAGGACTTCTGGCTCGGAACTGTCCTTCAAGTAACCGATTTGTAACAGTTCGTTGTGTCACTGTGATGCTAACTGCTTCTCAAATTGCTGCTGCAGATTCACTACGATGCGTCAGAGCCCTAGGCCGAATACGATGGTCTTCCCTTTTGGTAGTGTTACGTGGCCCGGTCTTCTTGTACCGTACATTCTCTTGACCACCGTTGCCAGCAACGATGTGCACTGGCTACTTTCCTGCCATGTTTTCCTGCAATATCGTAGCAGGAACATTCGGATTCTCGTAGGCCTATTACACGGTCTTTTTCAAACTCAGTGACGCGTTGACAATGGCGCCCTTGTCGCCTTAAAGGCATTCTAGACTAACATCAACTCACCGCATCCAATTTTAAAGGCAACTAACGCTCACGACCGTTACAATGTGCCTCGCGGAGTGGCCGCGCGGTTTGAGGCGCCCTGACACGGATTGTGCGGCCCCTCCCGCCGGAGGTTCGAGTCCTCCCTCGGGCACCGGTGTGTGTGTTGTTCTTAGAATAAATTAGTTTAAGTTAACTTAAATAGTGCGTAAGTCTAGGGACCAATGACCTTCGCAGTTTGGTCCCATAGGAATTCACACACATTTGAACATTCGTTACAGTGTATATGTAAAGAAAAACATGATCTGCATCGTCATAGTGGCGGTACTAGCGCCACTCTTATGCTCATGGCGTGAAATATGTATAGACATCATCTTTCAGATGTAGAAACACTCCTACCAACTTCCGTTTACGTCGCGAAACTCCTTGGTATTGCGATTTTTTTCCCGACAGTGTATTTATAAGCAATGTCTGTAACGGTGTTGCCCTGGCGAAATAGCTACACGTTGTCTCAATGACTGTTCACATTTGCACGGTAGTACGGCACGACGGAATAAACCTAATTCCTAAGGCTAAGGAATAAATCTTAAACCACACGTCATATTGACAACTGGCTGACTACTTGTTTCATATTTTATGGAGCCGCATCGCAGGACCATGAAACAGTGGTAGAGACCACATTATACACTATGGTCTAGTAATGTCAGGTACAGGTCTAGATAATGCCTGCTGAACGTTCCATGTCGGAGCATGTAATACATGCAGCGAAATATGCAACAGCGGAAATTAAAGCGTATTTCTGTTTCTGGTGAAGGCAGTTAATATCCTTGCTGCTGCACGTGGCAGTGGTATATGAGATGGTTGCTGTTGAGTTATGTTGTGACCTCTTACTTCCCACAGTTTGGAAACGAATGAGTTGTATGTATCGACATGTAAGAAGAATACACATTTTTATTACATGATTTGGCTGCAGCGTTTGCCCGACGTACAAGTACTTAGATACATAGACAAAGCAGCAAAATTTTCTGGTTTCGGGGAAAGAAAAAAAAATGGTTCAAATGGGCCGGCCGGAGTGGCCGAGCGGTTAAAGGCTCTACAGTCTGGAACCGCACGACCGCTACGGTCGCAGGTTCTAATCCTGCCACGGGCATGGATGTGTGTGATGTCCTTAGGTTAGTTAGGTTTAAGTAGTTCTAAGTTCTAGGGGACTTACGACCACAGCAGTTGAGTCCCATAGTGCTCAGAGCCATTTGGTTCTGAGCACTATGGGACTCAACTTCTGAGGTCATTAGTCCCCTAGAACTTAGAACTAGTTAAACCTAACTAACCTAAGGACATCACACACATCCATGCCCGAGGCAGGGTTCGAACCTGCGACCGTAGCGGTCTCGCGGTTACAGACTGCAGCGCCTAGAACTTCACGGCCACTTCGACCGGCTCGGGGAAAGACACGTTTGGTGTAATCAATGGCGATTTACGTTTGGTACCAATTAAAAAGCATGAGTAGGAGAAAAAACTGGACAATTTTAATTTCAGCTTTTGTGGTGCGCTGTTGAAATTAGACATACTGATTATATCTATGGATGGGAAGTACACATAAAATCAATTGTACATAGCACCACCAGTAAAAAAATTTGTCGGTCGATTAAAAGAGCCCATTGGTCGCTTTGGAGCGCTGATGATGGTGTGACCGTCCAACACAGACGTAAGTCACGGCATTGAAGTGCTGCATATTTGCCAGTCGATTGCATGGATCCAGCGAAGTAAGCTGGGACTACATCGAAGCGTGACAGAATGGCAGAAAAGAGCAATAGTGTTTGGACATACCCATGAGACCAAAAATGAACCTGCCTGACTTGTTGGTGTTTCTGTGTGGGCAGTCCAGTGAATCTACAAAGAATGGTGTTCCATTCGCAGCAACGTTAAAGGCGTAATTACAATGGTAGCTGTAGGGACCTGAGATGACTATCACGCATTGTCAATGACAGTCGGTTTGGAGCCCGACTGTAAATGCTGTTGCCAGTGCAAGCAAGATTTTCTCAATTTCCGAGGGGATATTGCGAATGGAACGGAATGCAATGGACATTTAATGTTGAGTGCGTAAAAATGGAATTTTATTACAGAGGCACATAAGGCTCCACGTCCGACGAGTCGCGATTTTTCCTCGTTTAAAATGATACACTACTGGCCATTAAAATTGCTACACCACCAATATGACGTGCTACAGAAGCGAAATTTAACCGACAGGAAGAAGATCCCTGCGATATACAAATGATTAGCTTTTCAGAGCATTCACACAAGGCTGGCGCCGGTGGCGACACCTACAACGTGCTGACATGAGGAAAGTTTCCAACCGATTTCTCATACACAAACAGCAGTTGAACGGCGTTGCCTGGTGAAACGTTGTTGTGATGCCTCTTGTAAGGAGGAGAAATGCGTACCATCACGTTTCCGACTTTCATAAAGGTCGAATTTTAGCATATCGCGATTGCGGTTTATCGCATCCCGACATTGCTGCTCGCGTTGGTCGAGATCCAATGACTGTTAGCAGAATATGGTATCGGTGGGTTCAGGAGGGTAATACGGAACGCCGTGCTGGATCCCAACGGCCTCGTATCACTAGCAGTCGAGATGACAAGCATCTTATCCGCATGGCTGTAACTGATCGTGCAGCCACGTCTCGATCCCTGAGTCAACAGATGGGGACGTTTGGAAGTCAATAACCATCTGCACGAGCAGTTCGACGCCGTTTGCAGCAGCATGGACTATCAGCTCGGAGACCATGGCTGCGGTTCCCCTTGACACTGCATCACAGACAGGAGCGCTTGCGATGGTGTACTCAACGATGAACCTTGGTGCACGAATCGCAAAACTTCATTTTTTCGGATGAATCCAGGTTCTGTTTACAGCATCATGATGGTCTCATCCGTGTTTGGCGACATCTCGGTGAACGCACATTCTAAGCGTATATTCGTCATCGCCATACTGGCGTATCACACGGCGTGATGGTATGGGATGCCATTGGTTACACCTCTCGGTCACATTGACGGCACTTTGAACAGTGGACGTTACATTTCAGATGTGTTACGACCCGTGGCTCTACCCTTCATTCGACCCCTTCGAAACCCTACATGTCAACAGGATAATGCATGACCGCATGTTACAGGTCCTGTACGTGCCTTTCTGGATACATAAAATGTTCGACTGCTGCCCTGGCCAGCACATTCTCTAGATCTCTCACCAATGGGAAACGTCTGGTCAATGGTGGCCGAGCAACTGGCTCGTCACAATACGCCAGTCACTGTTCTTGATGAACTGTGGTATCGTGTTGAAGCTGCATGGGCTGCTGTACCTGTACACGCCATTCAAGCTCTGTTTGACTCAATGCCCAGGCGTATCTAGGCCGTTATTACGGCCAGAGGTGGTTGTTCTGGGTACTGATTTCTCAGGATCTATGCACCCAAATTGCGTGAAAGTGTAATCACATGTCAGGTCTAGTATAGTATATTTGTACAACGAATACCCATTTGCCATCTGCATTTCTTGTTGGTGTAGCAATTTTAATGGTCAGTAGTGTATGTGATGCAGAGTCCAACGTGGGCTTACACTGAGGTGACAAAAGCCATGGGACAGCGATATGCACATATAATACAGATAGTGGTAGTATCGCATACGCAAAGTATAAAAGGGCAGTGCAATGGCGGAGCTGTCATTTGTGCTCAGGTGACTCACGTGAAAGGTGACCGACGTGATTATGGCTGCACGACGGAAATTACGGACTTTGAACGAGGAATGGTAGCTAGCGCTAGACGCATGGAACATTCCATTTCGGAAATAGTTAGGGAGTTCAATATTCCGAGAACTACAGTGTCAAGATATGTGTCGAGAATACCAAATTTTAGGTATTACCTTTCACAGCGGGCAACGCAGTGGCTGACGGCCTTCACTTAACGACTGAGAGCAGCGGCGTTAGAGTTATCAGTGCTAACAGACAAGCAACACTGCATGAAATAAACGCAGAAAACCACGTGGAACGTTCGACGAAAATATCCATTAGGACAGTGCGGCGAAATTCGGCGTTAGTAAGCTACGGTAGCAGACGACAGACGCAAGTGCATTGTTAACAGCACGACATCGCCCGCAGCGATTCTCCTGGGCTCGCGGCAATATCAATGACAATGTGCCATGTCACCAGACCACAACTGTTTGCTATCGGCTTGAGGAACTTTGTGATAATACGACCGAAACATGTGACCACCAAGATCGTCTGATATGAATCCCATCAAATATATATGAGATATAATCGAGAGGTCATTTTGTGCACAAAATCCTACACAGGCAACACTTTCGCACTTATGGTGAATGATAGAGGCTGCATGGCTCAATATTTGTGCAGGGTCTTCCAACGTCCTGACGAGTCTGTGCCACGTCGAGACGCTGCAGTACGCCGGGCAAATGGAGGTCCGACACGATAAGACTTTTGGCACCTCAGTGTACACTGTTGCGTGGGCACAGGCCTGTTGGGGCATTGATATGATATGGGAAACATTCACTTGCACTTCCTTGGGACCTGTGGTAGTAATCGAAGACACCGTGACACATGTGGAGTGGTACGATGTTGGGCGCCAGCTTCTGGACCACAAAATAACAGTTGTGAATTATGGAAATTGCGTGATCTGTTCGTAGACATCTCATTCCACATACGTTCGGAGACCATCCAAGGACTTGTCGAATCCATATCACGCAGTATCGTTGCTGTACCGAGTTCCAACACGCTATGAAGCAGCTGGGTATGATGTTTTGGTTCAGCAGAGCACATCCCAAGAATGTGATGCATTCTACGTTATATACTCGCTGCGGCGTTCTGCGTTAGCTCCGTCGAGAGCTAGCAGTGGCAGCGTAAGTAACGTACAAGATAAAGTAAAGCTAAACTCAACTGCAACGCCGGACTCAGATTCGAGTCACGACCCTCAGTATTTGGGTCTACTGTTGCACCATTTCGACACATCGCTCGTTGTGGTGTTAACTCGAGTGAATAGTGTAGCACCAACTACGTGAAACGAATTTAATACGCATAAAAACTTTCAGAATGATTCGTGTGCGCGATCCAGTAAGTGCAACCGTTAGAAAAATTGTAAAAAAAGAGCTGCGTATGAGACGGCTTAAAAGTATACCAAAGCAGATGAATGTGCTTACGCTTTGCTTTGCTGCGCCCGTGAGGCACAATGGAGTCCTCTCTCTGTGCGTTTTGCTCTCTGTTTCTGCTGTGAGTGGGTCAGATAGAACTGCTGCAGCGATTTTACGACTGGCCGCCTCAATCCGTAAGCACCGAGCCGCTTCGCCAGCTAGAGCGCTCGGGGCCCGCTCAATAAACTGGCCACTCGACGCCTTTTGCAAATGGCCTCTTCATCTAATTCCTCGTTACTATCTATCTCCGCTTTCTGCCTGTCCACTAGACGGCGCTCTGACGGCCTCAAACTAACAATCCGCGCAGCTCGCATCCACTCTTCTCTGTAGCAGCTCGCATCCACTGTCCTCTGTAGCCAATTCGAGTGACGCTTACTCTGCTCTCAGAAAATATCCTGCCCCCCCCCCCCCCGCCCCCGGTACCCAAAACCAAAACATTTAGCAGGCATAACAGCATTGTTCAGTTATTTGCACAGTTGCACAGTTTGTGCATTCTGTCCCGGACCGTTATAGCTTCATTACTAACACAAAACCTCTAACTGGACTACCGCCTTTATTCTGAAAGTTCGCAGAACGACGCAAGTGTATGGGCTTTCTGCTCAAAAATACAATAACTTTCTTTTCTCGGAACGTATTTTAGGTCGAAAGGAGCGTTTACATTTTCACCCACAGGATCCGATGTACGCCACCTGTGGGAACTTCGTAAAATTATAGAGGCTGAAGTGGGAATATTTCACGATGTCTCACAACAAATTACGCATTTTTTCAAACTAAACTGGCCGAGAAAAAAATGTTTTGCATTACTTATTGAATGCCACTCATACATAAGTTCGTTACAACATTTGGCACTATGTGGCGCTCACATATTTGTAAGTTTCATTACTGTCAACCAGATGTCTAGCTCGCCTTCCCTCCACTTGAGTGTCAGTTGTTGGCTGCTACATAGAATTATGTATATTTTATGAATAATTATGTGAAGAAATAATTCAGTAAGTATCCAGACAGGTTTAGTATTTATCAGTTGTGATATAATAACATAAATGACAGTAACTTAGTATTTCTGTAATTAATTACAAAAGTATTTCGTTTAACATTCTATGGGAAAGAGAGAAAGCATTTCTGCAATGAAGCAATGGATGATTTTGCGACTCAAAGCTGAAGGAATCTCGAATATGGAAGTTGCTGAGAAATTATAAATTGACTACAAAACTGTGGGAAATGTATTGAAGAAACAAGCTGAAACTGAATAGTCAAGTTCGAGTTACAAATGTGGTGGGAAGAAAGCCGATAGTCCCAGATTGTGCAGGACAATGAAAATGATAGCAAAACGAGACAGAAAACTGAGTTCAAGGCAGACTGTTTGAAGACTGAGCAGATGTTTGGGATCTCAACTTCCCATCAAAGAGCGTTAGGACACTTTTCTGACCTCACCATTACGAAGAAAAACCCTGTAAACAAGGCACACCTAACAAAGAAGCATACTGAAAAAAGAGAAAGGTTCCTCGATTTGTATCAGCACTTGATATCCGAGGACTGCAAGAGCGTAATTGTTTTGGATGAGAACAAATTTAATGCGTATGGAAATGACAGTAATTTGAAACTTTGTATGGAGCCAGGAGAGGAACTGAAAAAGTTTGTGTTTTGGAAACGAAGAAGTTCAGTGAAAGTGTAATGCCGTGGGGAACAATGTATTCTAAAGGATTGGGAAGAATTAAGTTAGTGTATCTTCAAATAGAGCCATAAAATACTGCGATATCTTTAAAATTGATGCATTAAACACTGTAAGATATAATTTCAATGGAAAAAAAAAACCTTGGGCCATTCATTTTCCAGGATGACAGTGCTAGTGGTCACAGTGCCAGGGTTGTCCACGAGTGGCGCGCAGATCTGGATGTTGAGCAGTTGTGGTGGCCCCATCGGTCTTATTGAGAATTTGTGTGCAGTTATGTCTAAAAACTAAGAAAATATTATTATATCAGTAGAATAGATAGAATAGAGGTAACTGAGGAAACTCTTCAGATCTAATACCATGAAACTGAATCTGTACATGCGAAAAACTTGTAGAGTCAATGACAGATATAGTTCAAGCCTTTAAAATGGTGTGAGGTGGACATACAACAAATTAGTTTACAACTTAATTCCACTTTAAAAAAGTCAGTAGACGGATGAAATATAGCTTCTTTGTCAATGTTTTGATGTAAATTATGTAAAATTTGTAGGTGGGGATATTATTTTGGACCGTAGTGTACATGCTAATTTTGGTGGTGTTTCTTCGAGAACGACATAAAATTCGTACTAACTCTTGATACGTATGTGCTTAGGTTTGAAGTATAAAGTTTTTTCTTTAGTAATTTAGTTCGTCATTAATGTCGTACATTCTTTGGTTGAATGAGACGTTTTAATTCAGCGCAGCAAATGTTGTCTTGCTCAACTGTTATTAAATGGTTTAGTTGATTAGACGATGAGAAAAACGTACGTAACCCAGGCAGTTTAGGTTTCAGACTCATTTTATGTTTTTCGACAGAAGACAGGAGAAAAGGAATTACTGTTACAAATAAATCGATAATCTCTCTACTATTTCTAGCAATAGTTAATATTTATTTGACCAACTTTAAAACAAGTAATAACGTCTATATCTCACAGAATCAACATAAAATTATTTTTAAACGTCACACTCTCGTCTGATAATTCTGTTAACACTGTGCGGTATAGAACACAATATGTAAAAAAGCTAAATTGATAATGTAGTGTAGGAATGTCCAGTTACAACAGAGAGTACATAATTTTGTTGAATACCATTGATCTTTGGATGCATGTGTGTACGAATATATGAAATGCTCCTTTATTTCTGGTTTTTTTGTTCAAAAAATATGCCAGGTAGAGGTCGATATCATTTGCTATACCAAAGGTACAACAATTTCAAGCAATGTGTTGACAATACTCAGAACCAGCTAGTCCTCGTAACAGGTTAATAACTGTATGTTTTTAATCTGATTTACGATAATGATCGATGAACGCTGAGAATCATCTGTCGAATGGAGGTATATTTTTCTTTGTCGTTATTGTTGTTGTCCTTGTAGTCTGCAGTCCAAAGGGTGGTGTGATGCAGCTTTCCATACGAGTCCGTCCTGTACAAATTTCTTTATCTCGGCCTAACTACTGTTACCGTCATCTCTTTGAACCTACTTACTGTATTCTTGCCTTGGTCTCCCTCTACAATTTGTACACTTCTCTCCATTATTAAAGTGACTACTTGCTGATGCACGAGGATGCCTCCTGTCATCTCTTTCTTTCCTTTATTCAACTCACAAAACTCTTTTCTCTCTAATTCAATTCAATTCCTCTTCATTAGTTATTCCATTTATCCATATATCGGTATATGATACACATAAGTTCCGTTGAAATTTTTGTATTTAGAGTGACAAGGTGGAATACAAAGCATAATGTTCGTCTACATGAGTGTGGGACGCTGAATGCATCCGACTATTGTGAGAGGCACCCACATGCCTTGCTCATACTGTGGCATCAAGCAGTCAGGCCTGCAAGATGAGTGGTCTGCCAAGCGAGTGGATTCATTCTTATTTATCGAGTAACATGAACTCTAGTACTCACACTTAAGTTACAAGTTATCCTCCTATATGATTAATACGCAACGGAAACGCACATCTGACTATCAGTGATTTACAGAACTCTGACGTCACTACGCACTGGCAATACCACATTTTCTTTTTGTCTTTTATTTAACGGCTTTTATCAACACGTGGCCACCGCACTGAATATGAATGGCGCACACATTATAAATTCGGGACATCATGACAACATACAATTCGAAGGAAAAGTCCACCAATCTTTTTCTTTTCACTATCTTATTTATTCCGATAAATTCTCTAACCTAAACACACAAATTCGATAACCTACAACAATAACACATGAGAAATTCCGCCCAGTGGGCATGGCTTTACATTGGTGAATCTCTATATTATGGTCTCGTAATTATTTAACGCTACAGTGCACTTTCTGGATAGGATGGTGGATCTTTTATTATTTCTCACACTTCGACTCTCACAATCATCATCACGAAACTATCCTCCAGACCGAGCAGTACAGAAGGAACAAGCACAACCCACTAATCTTTTGAAACTACCTTGCTACTCTCCCATGCAAACCACACATACCCAAATTACATGACATACACCACACTACGACATGGAATACAAAACACTAAATAGTCACAACATTATCACTTTCAGCTTTCCCACTTCAATTAGTATTTATCCCAGTTTCACACGACACTGCCCCACTTCGTAATTCTACTTTCCTACTATGAACTCTGGAGATATATGCACGTCTTCCTGTGCAATGCAAGCCAAGTGGCGTTGCTGGATAGATGGCCAGTCGGCACTTTTCAACTTATTGTACACACGCTAGTAATTCAGCTTAACTTAAGCACACGGAAGTATTTCAACTTATTGCTACACGTGGTTTCATTGTGACCATTGGTCACTTCCGAAGATTACTACAATCCCATTAATATTACCTGCCTGACATTTAATTCTCCCCACAAAAGTTCCTGAAATAGAGAAATTATTATTTCAAACTACTCTTAAATATTCCACATGCATACCATGTCTCCACTCTTTTGTCATTACGGAGCACAACTAAAACAGGTCTTAACAGCACAAGATCCAGCGGCAGAGAGTTGAAACATGGCCATTCTCTAGGTCCTCTCACACCTCTGTGGAAAGGGGGAGCACCTTGCTACCGTATTGGTCAGCCACATTTCAGGCACTCAAAGCTCTGGTAAATTTCATCTCTTTGGTCCCACCAAAGGTGGCCAAAGGATCGTCTCAAAGATGATGATATATTCACATTCACTATCTGCGGTTAGCAGACGACCATACATTCATTCATTTCACAGATCTCACCAAACTGGATGTAGGGATTTACTTTGTGGGAGTGCACATGTGATCAATTAAATAAATAAATTGTCATTCTTTACCACACTGGTATCCGGCTTCGCTGTATTAATTGAAACTGAGTTATTTTACAAAAAAAAATGTGTTGTTCTGACAAAAATAATGAAGTATGTTGTACCTAATTTCAATGTCGGGCGGTACTGTACCCTTTCAATTGCTGTGTCTATTGTCTTATGCATCACATACCACCCACCTCCCGTGGCTAGCGGAGCAAACCATCTGACCGTAGTGATGCTAGGACGCAGGGGCAAAACGTGTCGATTCTGAAACAGGATAGCTCTATTGTCGCGGCACGCAGCCGGCATATTAACGCTGCAATGAGGCCCGCTTAACAACCACCACTACCAGAGAACCTCCGCATCCTAAATGGTTTCATGGGAACTGGGATTTTCAGAAACTCAACTTTCTGATTCACTAAGCAGCTTCCACGTAAAGATACGTGTTTGCGAAAATTGCTACGCACAGAAAGAACGCTATATCAGTAATAAGTAATTGAGACCACAGGGAGATGCAGTTCCAGCAATACCCTCAGTTGTGTGACCAAAAAGTTCTATTAGCAAGCCAAACATGTAAAGAATCGTCGAATCATGTATAAAGGTGGAGGCATGTGCCAGTTTATGAATTAAGAAAAAGCAACACTATCAGCCGCATTCAGGCTTTCACATAAATCAAAAGTCGACAGCTGAAAATTTGTGCCTCACCGGACTCGAACCCGTATTTCCCACTTAACGTGAGCGTTCGCCTCGACCGCCTCGGCTATCCTGGCACGCATTCCATCCGGCCCAAATACCCATTCTGTCGTAGCAAGCAGCGTCCCTGAGCATTCTCCTCCTGCTGGCAACTTACCCTGATTCCCACGGGAGTTTAGACGTACAGTAGTATCGTGTACACAAGTTATAAAAGGACAGTGCATTGGTGGAACTGTTATTTATACGCAGGTGCTTAGAGTGAAAAGGTTTCCGACGTGATTTTTGCCATAAGACTGGAATTAACAGACTCCGCATGGGGAATGATAGTTGGAGCCATATGAATGGCATAGTTCCATTTCGGAAATCGGTAGGGAATTAAATATTCCAAGATCTACAATGCCAAGACTGTGCCGAGAATACCAAATTTCAGGCTTTACCTTTCATCATGGACAGTGCAGTGGCCGACGGCCTTCACTTAACGACCGAGAGCAGACGCGTCTGCGTAGAGTTATCAGTGCTAACAGACAAGCAACACTGCGTGATTTCTGCAAATTAATGTGGGACGTACGACGAACGTATTCCTCAGGACAGTGCGGCAAAATGCAGCGTTTATGGGCTATGGCAGCAGACCACAGACACGAATGCAGTAGCTAACAGTACGACATGACCTGCAGCGCCTCTCCTGGTCTCGTCACTATATCGGTTGGACCCAAGATGACTGGGAAATCGTGGATTTGTCGGATGAGTCCCCATTTCACTTAGTAAGAGCTGATCGTAAGGTTCAAGTGTAGTGTAGATCCCACAGACAAATTGTCGACAAGTCACTGTGCAAGCTGGCGGTGGCTCCATAATGATGGGGACTGTGTTTACATGGAATAGACTGGGTCCTCTGGTCCAACTGAACCAATCATTGACTCGAAATGGTTACTTGCACCATTCACGTACGTCCCAAACAGAGATGGGATACAAATACACTTCTTGGGTTTGCCGCCGGATCGTATTATGTAAATCCCACAATATTTCATCGATGCAAGTGCTCTACATCTTCAGATGTTGGTAGTTGCTGCTATCATTGCTGCAAGACGCGACTGATGATAATCTTGCGGCGGCATCGAAATTTATCAGGCGAGGATCAGGCAATACGCGTGCGCTGGATTCCTCAAAAGGCACGACATCAAGTGTGTTTTTAGGCTACCAGCAAAATTGAGGAATTTATTGTGCTCGGTTAAAGACGACCTTGGCCTTAGGAAATGTGGCGTGTATAAGGCCCCAAGCTAATGTGGAGAATCTTAGGCAGCGTTCACACTGCCGGCCGGGCCGAGCCGAGCCTGGCCGGGCCGCCGCCCGCTTTGCTATCAGACACATGGTTTTGAATTGCGGTGTTCAGACTGGCGGCCGGGCCGCGCCGACACGGCATGAGCCTCCCGGAGCCGAGCCGACGACATTCCGAATGTTTAATATTGCCGGCGCGAGCCGACCGCAGGCGCGAGCCTGTGGAGCAGCACTACTGCTTCTGCAGTATACGCATCACACGTCTCCCTTCTGCTTTCATCACAAGTGTGACTGCACACGTCTTTTATTTTAAGATGTTACCTCACATTTCACAATAAGTGAGGAAAAATTACGTTTATTATAATGATACATGCGAAATTACTTTTATTTCATATATTTAATCTACATGCATTTACAACAATAGCTTGCCAGCGTTCGCGGCATTGCCGCCACTGAATAGTTCGCATTTACTTGTAAACGGAGGCAGATATGAGTGTCACTGAGGGACGGAAATGTGTCCCTACCAGATGACAATGCATTGTAAAGTCATGTTGTGGCACGTTACTATATAAGCTGTTGTCTGTGACATCTTTTTGCGATGTTCTTACTTTAATGGATGCAGAATAACATATACATGACATTAACTTGTGTCCATCAATTTGGTATCAGAATTTCGGCTAGTATGACAGTAATGATGCAGTTTCCAGATTATGGAACGAAGTAACCAAGGAGTGTGTTTCAGATAGTACGCACAAATATAAATTATTTTCCTTTATAATTTTATTTGTTTTATTTACAGTGAAATGAGATACAAAAAAATACAGTAAATAGCAAAGTAATTTCAATTCCAAAATTTATTTGAGAGGTTTTTCAATTATTTTAAGTTGCATTTTTAACGAAATATTCAACAACAGTGTTCCTGACAGTTTTCGAACGTAATGTGGAATTTCTGTTGAATGTGGCACCAGCTGTCTGCATATCAGCATTGTTACAAAACTTTTCAGCTTCAACATTGCATCCTTCTCTGTCAATGACAATATTATGAAGTAGACAAATGCACTTGACTATGTGATCAGCTACGTCAACGGATGTTTCAATTTCCTTCCTCAGTAGTCTCCATTTATTGGTCATTATACCAAATGCACATTCAACAACTTTTCTTGCTCTGGAATGCATATCATTGTATAGAATCTTCTCGTTGTCCAAATTTCTGCGAGGAAAAGGTCTCATCAAATTCTCTAATAAGGGGTAAGCTTCATCTCCCAAAATGACGTACGGTAGTTCCTGACACATTCCTTCAAGTCTTGTTGGTGGCGGTAATAACAGCTCCCCATTTGTAAGTTTCTTATATAACATACTTTCTTTAAACACGCCTGCATCAGACTGTTTACCGTAGGCACCAACATCCACAGCTATAAATTTGTAATTTGCATCAGCAACTGCTTGGAGTACAATCGAATAATACTGTTTGTAATTGTAAAACATGCTGCCAGAAAGTTTAGGACATTGGACACGTATGTGCTTCCCGTCTATACATCCAACACAGTTTGGAAATCCCCATGTCGTATGCATTTCACTGGCAATTTCTTTAAATCGAGAAACAGTTGGCGTTGGTAAATGAATGGGGGCAAGTGACTCCCATATGGCCATACAAACGTCTTTCACCAACACTGATACGGTGGACACTCCTAATCGGAATGACGATGCTAGTGCATGAAAGGAGATGCCAGTGGACAGATACCTGAGAAAAAAAATCGTAAAATGTGTTACTCAAGTGTGGTGTTGGGCGAAGTTTTTACAGTTTTGTTTGCACAGTAGATATTTACTTAGTCAATGTCATCTCATAGTTATACAACAATAAATAATTAAAGAGACATTTTCTTGCATCCTTCTATATTCTTTCAATTAAAATAATGAAATCGAAATGCAAAGACCTGAGAGACAGTTACAGAGAATAACTTGTATAACTTGGCAAAATAAGGTCATGTGATCCAGGGAATAGTATATTAAAATGCAATTCCACTCGGGCTTTGTTCTGTCATATGATTTTCCTAAGTTCCAAGAGCTATGCACAGTTCCTTACCAGTGGAAATAGAACCACTGAGTCAAAGGGCATATCAGTCTGTCTATCTTACAAGGTAATGAAAAGAATTCTGTGAGGTCATCAGTGGCTCCACATGATGAACCATCACCACTGCCAAGCGCTGCATCATGAAGAAAAACGAAGAAAAAGTTGGAAAATTCTGAAGGAGTGTATCTGCGATTCTTCGTTGAAGGCACAGCAAGACATTACCCAAAATGACGAAGCTAATTACTTACTGATGATTCTCAGGAGTCCCATAAACTCTCTTCCCCTCAGAGGTAAGCGTTTGTGAAATTTAAAATACAAAAGCATGACTACAATTAATTGGAGGTAGTGAATGCTGCACAAAGTTCTACTGCAAACCAAAAAGTGTGTACTAACGAATCTTACCTTATCGTTATACACAATTTTTCTTCTGCTGTTATACTTCTGCGAAAATTTGTGTTCTGTTTCGAAATTTTGTCTTGAATGTTCTGCAGCACATACTGAAATGTATTATGATTCATTCTGTAATATGAATAAAATTTTTCAGGATAGTTTTTAAGTTCTTCATGTAAAGAAAAAAACTCTCCTAAATGTCTGTCGCTATTTATGGGATGAATCCATAACCTCCTAGTTCTTCTGTACTTCAAAACTCGACGAGTAACTGCAGAGTCAAAACAATACCAATAAAAGAGTGAAGACATTGTTCTACACGACAGCACACACTAGCCAAAGGCGAGCAACTGTTGACTGCAGCTGCGTTTTCTAGTGACTTGCTTGTCAGCTGTCGAAGGGTGGGGATTTTTTTTAATTTATTTATTTGGCCTTCGGCAACTAGCAGCCATTTAGCCAAAGAGTAGGGATTACCTTGACGGTGCAGCGCAGCCCGCCAAGGAAGGAAAAAAATAATGAAGAACAATGAAACGCACGTCTGTGTCGATCTACAGTAGTTTCATTAACTCTCCATTATTTTTTTTTTCTGTCAAAGTAGACAACGAGACTACAGAATTGCGCTTCAGTTTCTGCAGTAAACGTATCACAAATCTCCAGTTTGTTTTTGTGATTAGTTTTACACCACTGATCACTAGTAATTAGTTTTTTTCTGTCCTGCATTATATGACTACATTAAACCAAGCTGTAACCGCTCGAACTCCGTGGCTTGCGGACGCGGCACTGACGCCACTGAATATCTCGCATTACTTGTGACCAGAGACAGATATCAGTGTCATTATCATTTCAAAAACTTTTTGGTACTTTTAGCTACATTTCATACGCAACAATGTATGGTCTAAAACGGATCTAACAGTAAGCTACCCGCTACATAACTTTTTCACTACAAGATCTGTAAATCAAGTGCACAACGTTGACAAATAGCATCATTTAACAATGACTGTTAAGAAATACGAAAAGATAAATGATTCAATACGAAGCTAAGATGTTACACTAGCACGTGTACAAAAATCAGATTTTTTAGCCGCATAATTTCTTCAAAATCGGCTGGGAAGCGTTACGAAACTAAGAAATCACGCGAAACGAAAAGTAGACTTTTTCTTTTTTCACGACGTAAGTAACGCTTTTAAGGAAAAAATGAGTTCATAAAACGATGTGGCGCAGTCTTATATACCTCTAAGAATTTTTAGAACATGAAAATCGGAGAAGTGGATTTTCCCCCATTCCGCCGACCCGGCTCGGCGCGGCGCGCAGTGTGAATGACCTACACGTCGGCCTGAGCTGGCTAGGCACGAGCCGAGACAGTACGCGTCAGCCCGGCCCGGCCCGGCCGGCAGTGTGAACGCAGCCTTATACTGAGCAGACGTGCTGAACCGTGGAAGAACGTTGCGTCGAACACCATTGTCATACACGCCTGGGGCGACCCGAAAAAACAGCGGTGGTGGAGCACTGCCCAGACGCGGGACATGTTTTACGAAAAGATGGAAATCTTCTCCGCAGCTTCATCTTTCTGGGGCTGTGTTGTACAGCGGACAATCTTGTCAACAGGGATGCAGGTTTTCAGTTAAGCGCCGCCTGGAATCCAGCACTGGCTGCCACTAAATCAAAACGGGGAAAAAAAGAACTTTCGATTCGTGATTCGACGCAACGCACTGCTGACATTTAATAAAGCTTTTAACTACTGGAGCGCCCGGCATCACAGTCATTGCCCATAGCGCACGCGCGGAAGACATTTCTGAAATATTGTGGGATTTATACTATACGATCCGATGGCAAAACCGAGAAGTGTATTTGCAACAGATCCGCCGGGAAAGCCTGAAAAGTTACAACGATGGAATATTTATGGATGACAATGCGCCGTACCACCGGGGCACAGTAGTTCGTAATTGGTTTAAAGGACGTTCTGGACATTTCGAGCCAATGAGTTGGCCATCCAGATCGCCCGACATGAATCCCATCAAACTTCTATGGGGCATAATCGAGAGTTGGTGCACAAACTCCTGCACTGGCAACACTTTCGCAACTGTGGACGGTTATAGAGGCAGCATGGCTCAGTATTTCTATAGGGTACTTTCAATAACTTGTTAAATACATCTCATGTCGAGTTGCTGCACTAGGTAGGGTAAAAGGCGGTCCAACACCCTATATATATGCTTGGTGTGTGTTCTGTCTAATCTGAGCTCTGTATCTGTCTGTACTACTGTCATTCTGTCCTCAAATACACATTGAATTGTTGAGTAGGATAATGCTGGTGTGTAAATAACCTGGTGACCAGCTACATTATCAGGACAGGACAGATAACTGCTGATAACTCTAGAGAATGACCGTAACTAGCGACAGTGGAGGCTGAAGGCTAGAGTGTTCACTGCGGGATGAATGTGATCTTGGGCTGGGCTGAGGCGATTGTGGAGTCATTCGAACATCACATCCAGATGGCTCAAACGTTACTGCGGAGGTAATAAGGAAATATACACTCCTGGAAATTGAAATAAGAACACCGTGAATTCATTGTCCCAGGAAGGGGAAACTTTATTGACACATTCCTGGGGTCAGATACATCACATGATCACACTGACAGAACCACAGGCACATAGACACAGGCAACAGAGCATGCACAATGTCGGCACTAGTACAGTGTATATCCACCTTTCGCAGCAATGCAGGCTGCTATTCTCCCATGGAGACGATCGTAGAGATGCTGGATGTAGTCCTGTGGAACGGCTTGCCATGCCATTTCCACCTGGCGCCTCAGTTGGACCACCGTTCGTGCTGGACGTGCAGACCGCGTGAGACGACGCTTCATCCAGTCCCAAACATGCTCAATGGGGGACAGATCCGGAGATCTTGCTGGCCAGGGTAGTTGACTTACACCTTCTAGAGCACGTTGGGTGGCACGGGATACATGCGGACGTGCATTGTCCTGTTGGAACAGCAAGTTCCCTTGCCGATCTAGGAATGGTAGAACGATGGGTTCGATGACGGTTTGGATGTACCGTGCACTATTCAGTGTCCCCTCGACGATCACCAGTGGTGTACGGCCAGTGTAGGAGATCGCTCCCCACACCATGATGCCGGGTGTTGGCCCTGTGTGACTCGGTCGTATGCAGACCTGATTGTGGCGCTCACCTGCACGGCGCCAAACACGCATACGACCATCATTGGCACCAAGGCAGAAGCGACTCTCATCGCTGAAGACGACACGTCTCCATTCGTCCCTCCATTCACGCCTGTCGCGACACC
The DNA here is from genome assembly GCF_023898315.1 of Schistocerca nitens. Lineage (NCBI taxonomy): Eukaryota > Metazoa > Arthropoda > Insecta > Orthoptera > Acrididae > Schistocerca > Schistocerca nitens. The sequence continues at coordinate 42,370,014 of NC_064616.1, forward strand.
ACTGGAGGCGGGCTGCACGATGTTGGGGCGTGAGCGGAAGACGGCCTAACGGTGTGCGGGACCGTAGCCCAGCTTCATGGAGACGGTTGCGAATGGTCCTCGCCGATACCCCAGGAGCAACAGTGTCCCTAATTTGCTGGGAAGTGGCGGTGCGGTCCCCTAAGGCACTGCGTAGGATCCTACGGTCTTGGCGTGCATCCGTGCGTCGCTGCGGTCCGGTCCCGGGTCGACGGGCACGTGCACCTTCCGCCGACCACTGGCGACAACATCGATGTACTGTGGAGACCTCACGCCCCACGTGTTGAGCAATTCGGCGGTACGTCCACCCGGCCTCCCGCATGCCCACTATACGCCCTCGCTCAAAGTCCGTCAACTGCACATACGGTTCACGTCCACGCTGTCGCGGCATGCTACCAGTGTTAAAGACTGCGATGGAGCTCCGTATGCCACGGCAAACTGGCTGACACTGACGGCGGCGGTGCACAAATGCTGCGCAGCTAGCGCCATTCGACGGCCAACACCGCGGTTCCTGGTGTGTCCGCTGTGCCGTGCGTGTGATCATTGCTTGTACAGCCCTCTCGCAGTGTCCGGAGCAAGTATGGTGGGTCTGACACACCGGTGTCAATGTGTTCTTTTTTCCATTTCCAGGAGTGTATATTGTATATAAGTGTTGTAAATTTGTGGTAAGTTCCTATGGGACCAAACTGCTGAGGTCATCGGTCCCTAGACTTACACACTACTTAATGTAACTTAAGGACAACACACACACCCATGCCCAAGGGAGGACTCGAACATCCGACGGGGTGAGTTGCGCGAACCGCGACAAGGCGCCTTAGATAGCCTGGCTATAAGTATAGTGGGTATGCGTGGTTTTTTTTTTCTACATCAGTACTGCTCCACATGCATTTCGTCACCAAGTGGTAGAAATTTTAGTATTTCATCAAACGTCCGCTTCAGCTCAACATCCACATCCATCTCAATGTTATATTCAAAGCTTTCTATTTTTAAAAAATGATGAGTTACTTGATTCTACTCATACATATTCGTTTTATATATATATATATATATATATATATATATATATATATATATATATATATATATAGAGAGAGAGAGAGAGAGAGAGAGGCGCACATAAAACCGGCCCGAGCCGGAATGCGAATGCGCGTGATTAGCATTACTAGCTTGTTAGTTTCTTTGCCATCTTCAACAACAGTAGCGTGTGAGTAGTTCATACAGAAAGTAGTCGTTATAAACTGTGTACCCCATTGCCATGCCTTACTCCATTAAAGAACGTGTGCTCTGTTGAAGAATATGTGCGGTCTGAATCCATTAAAGTTGTTAGTGACACTTTTCATGAAAAGTTTCCTGAAAGTAATATTCCTGCAATATCAGCGATTCAGGATCTGGTGAGAAAGGGCCGTTCGACAGGCATTGTTGTTAATTCAAAGAGAAATAAGGCACCGACTGTACGTACACCTGAAGTTGTGGCAAACGTGACGACACACATTGAAAGAAGTCCCTGCAAGTTTACACGACAATTATCACAGCAATGTGGAATATCTCGCAGGTCATGTCAACGCATCCTTCATGGCTTGAAAATGAAACCTTACCGTGTGAATGTTGTTCAGCAAATAAAAGCAGCGGACAAGGGTAAGCGTACGGTACACATTATTGTAATTGGTTTCTGGACAATGTCACTGGGGGACATCTTGATCCGTTCCTCTTTTATCGACGGTGAAGCTTGGTTTCATCTGTCGGGTTACGTTAATTCACAAAACGCAAGACATGGGGCTACAGAGAATCCCCATGGCATACTGCAAAAGCCGTTACATGATTTAAAAATTGGTATATGGTGTGCTGTATCTGGTAACAGAATTATCGGGCCATTGCTCTTTAACGAAACTGTCAACACACATGATTACTTGCAACTCCACAATGAATTTTCGGCTGTGTTAACTCCAAACGAAAAATGTTGTGCATATTTCCAGCAAGATGGGGCAACTTCTCATACACTAATGGCCATTAAAATTGCTACACCAAGAAGAAATGCAGATGATAAACGGGTATTCATTGGACAAATATATTATACTAGAACTGACCTGTGATTACATTTTCACGCAATTCGGATGCATAGATCCTGTGAATGCAGTACCCAGAACAACCATCTCTGGCCGTAATAACGGCCTTGATACGCCTGGGCATTGAGTCAAACAGAGATTGGATGGCGTGTACAGGTACAGCTGCCCATGCTGCTTCAACACGATACCACAGTTCATCAAGAGTAGTGACTGGCGTATTGTAACGAGCCGGTTGCTCGGCCACCATTGACCAGACGTTTTCAGTTGGTGAGAGATCTGGAGAATGTGCTGGCCAGGGCAGCAGTCGAACATTTTATGTATCCAGAAAGGCCCGTACAGGACCTGCAACATGTGGTCGTGCATTATCCTGCTGAAATGTAGGGTTTCGCAGGGATCGAATGAAGGGTAGAGCCACGGGTCGTAACACATCTGAAATGTAACGTCCACTGTTCAAAGTGCCGTCAATGCGAACAAGAGGTGACCGAGACGTGTAACCAATGGCAACCAATACCATCACGCCGGGGGATACGCCAGTATGGCGATGGCGAATACACGCTTCCAATGTGCATACACCGCGATATCGCCAAACACGGATGCGACCATCATGATGCTGTAAACAGGACCTGGATTCATCCAGAAAAATGACGTTTTGCCTTTCATACACCCAGGTTCATCTTTGAGTGCGCCATCGCAGGCGCTCCTGTCTGTGATGCCGCGTCAAGGGTAACCGCAGTCATGGTCTCAGAGCTCATAATCCATGCTGCTCCAAATGTCGTCGAACTGTTCGTGCAGATGGTTGTTGTCTTGCAAACGTCCCCATCTGTAATCTCAGGGATCGAGACGTGGCTGAACGATCCGTTACAGCCATGCGGATAAGATGCCTGTAATCTCGACTGCTAGTGATACGAGGCCGTTGGGATCCAGCACGGCGTTCCGTATTACCCTCCTGAACCCACCGATTCCATATTCTGCTAACAGTCATTGGATCTCGACCAACGCGAGCAGCAATGTCGCGATGCGATAAACCGCAATCGCGATAGGCTACAATCCGACCTTTATGAAAGTCGGTAATGTTATGGTACGCATTTGTCCACCTTACACGAGGCATCACAAAAACGTTTCACCAGGCAACACCGGTCAAGTGCTGTTTGTGGATGAGAAATCGGTTGGAAACTTTCCTCATGTCAGTACGTTGTAGGTGTCGCCACCGGCGCCAACCTTGTGTGAATTCTCTGAAAAGCTAATCATTTGCATATGACAGCATCTTCTTCCTGTCGGTTAAATTTCGCGTCTGTAGCACGTCATCTTCGTGGTGTAGCAGTTTTAATGTCCAGTAATATACGCCAGATTTGTCCTTAGCTTGTATACATATTGATTTTACAGAAGAGAGGAGCATTAGTGAGGGTTTGTGGCCATCCCGCTCTCCCGACTTGTCATCAGGTGACTTTTACTCTGGGGATTTCTAAAGGCTTGAGTCTACAACAACAATCTCAGAACACTTGACACATTAAGAAACAACATATGTGAAGAAATTTCGAACATTCCTCAAAGACTACTGAGAAGTGTTTTCCTTAACATGCTTCGGCGTGCACAACTTTGCTTGGATGTTGGCGGAGAACATTTTGAACACAGACTTTAAATTCCTTTCTAAAATATGATTATTAAACTAGTGAAAGTAAATCTGTTACTTAAACTGTTAATTACATAGTTAATAATGAAACTGTACTATAAAAATGTAAGAAAGCGATGATGCACGTTGATTTTCTTCATTCATATTCCTTTTAGCGCAGGGGTCGGTTTTATGTGTGCCACTGTGTATATAGACACAGGGTCAACATTAATAAAACCGACAAGCTACAGGGACGGCTTCCTGACCGGAAACTGGGGAAAAAGGTCCTTTTGAACATGTGTCCGCAAATGAAGTGAGAACAAATCGTCCCGGAACACAGGACAGAGCTGCATCGCATCCATGTCACGACAGATTTTCGAAGTGGTCTCTGTGGGATGCAGTTCATGCGTTCGCACGTTGCATCATGCATTGCCACATTCTTTTGCATGTTCCGGCCTCTCTCCGAATAGCGCCAGAGGCGTCATGAAAATGCTCTTAAAAGGTCGGCATATCAAGAACTGGTTCAGCATATACAACGCTTTTCAGACGCAGAGATAAAAATCCAGAGTGTTGAAGTCCGGTGATCTAGCAGGTCCATGCTACAGGGCCTCCGCGACTTATCCAAAATCAGGGGGAAGATGTTGTTGAGTCTCAGGGAACTGTAATGCGGAAATGGGGTGATACTCCATCATGCAGAAACCACATAACTTGTCGTATTGCAAAAACCATATTCTCAAGCAGCCCAGGCAGAGTGTTCCACAGGAAGTGCAGATCCGTTCCTCTGCCGAGTCGTTGTGGAATAATAACCATTCCAAGTACGTGGTTGCCAAGAATCCTTGCCCATACATTGATGCTCAACCGGTGTTGATGAAACGAATAAACCGTTCCTCAAGGATTGCCTGAAGACCACAGATGACGATTATGCAGACTGATGATGCCAGTTCGGGTAAAGGTTGCTTCCCTGGCAAAGACGACTGATGACAGAAATACCTTAATTGTGATGATCTGGTGCAACAACCATCGACATTATCCTTCCCACAGAGGTAAATCCGCTGAAGAAAATCCTTGCACTCGTTGCAAGTAACAGGGACAGTAGAAATTCTCATGCAGGACACACGTAATCATATATTGGTTACACCAAATTGTCGGGCCACTTGCTTGGAGCTTGTACTAGGGTTCGTCTCAATATCCTGTTGAACCTGGTCCTCCAAAGGTGGTGTAGGTACAGTTAGCCATCTCCCTGTACTTTCACCTGGCTCAAAGTACCTTTGATTACACAAACGCCTAGAATGGGCTTGAAATGTTGTTTGATGCGGTTGGTGTCTGTGAGGGTACTTGTTTTAGTATAGTCGTGCTGCCTCTCGACTGATTTCATCTGCTTGGCTGTACACAAACACCATCTCGGCGTATTCCTGACACCAATACTGGACCATTCTGCTGCTTATAGTACGCTGCATCAATCACACAGCCAGCAACACACGAGGAACAAACGGCACATGGTCAGAGGAACTTTCATTCGTCAGCGCCATTTACGGTAAATACACACTCAAACGATTGTGAACGTCAGTTACCTTTGAGATTGGACATGGTGAGTTTATGTTAGTCAAGAATGCCTTTAAGGCAACAAAGACGTCATTATCAACACCTCACTGACTTTGAAGAAGGTCGTGTAACAGGGCTGGATGTTCCTTCTGCGATAATGCAGAAAGACTTGGCAGGAAAGTAGCCACTGTATATGATTACTGGCAACGGTGATCATGAGAATGTACGGTGACAAGGAGACCATAGTGTTCGGCGTATGGCTCTGTTGCATCGTACTGCATCTGCAGCAGCAATCTAAGAGGCGGGTGTCACCACAGTGACACAACGAAATGTTACAAATCTGTTACTTCAAGGACAGTTCTCAGCCGGACGCCTTGTAGCGTGCATTCCACTCACCCCAAACCACCACCATTTGCGACCTCAGTGGTGTCAAGCGGTGGCTCGTTGGGGGGGCAGGGTGGAGGTCTGTTGTGTTTCCTGTTGAAGGCTGGTTATGTCTCGGTGGCAGCGATTGTTAAGTGTTGATTAGAAGGAGGGGGGCGGGGGGGGGGGGGGCAGTTGAGGACCCGCTCGTAACCTGTCTGTTTGCTCAGTGTACTGGACCTACATCTGGACTTATGGTCTGGGGTGCAATTTCATATGAATTCAAGAGTACGATCGTGGTTATCCCATGCACCATAACTAAAAAACTGTACGTCAATCTGGTGATTCGACCTGTCGTTCTGCCATGCATTAACAGCATTCCAGGGGCTCTTTTCCAGTAGGATAACGATCGCCCATATACCGCTGTTGTAACCTAACATCTCTACTGAGTGTTGACATGTTGTCTTGGCCTGCTCGATCACCAGATCTGTCTCCGGATATCATCGGACGACAGCTCCGGTGTCATCCACAAACAGCATTAACCGTCCCTGTACCGACCGACCAAGTGTGACAGGCATCGAACTCCATTCCACAAACTAACATCCGGGACTTGTACAACATAATGCATGCACGTCTGTACGCTTGCATTCAAGATTCTGGTGGTTACACTGGTTATTAATGTACCAGCAATTCACATTTGCAATGGCTTATCTCACATATACATTAACCATTGATCTCTCAATGTTACTCTCTTAAACATGTTACCTAGACAAATGTGTTTCTGAAATTTCACTACATTACTTTCTGGTGTTGCGAAAATGAAATTGTGGATGTTGGTTTGTTTGTTGGAGTGGGTGTACTGAAAGGAAAAAAAAGGACAGTGTTTAGTGTTACAATCAAAATGTTTACCTAAAAATATATTGAGTGTTTCTATTGGGGAAGGATCGGATGTCTAGTTTAAACATCAGTATATAAAAAAATCCTTAGCCTGTGAACATGAGTTAAAGATGTTTACCCTTCCAAATACTTTCAACCTTCAGCCATCTGCCTCTGCTGTGTTCTTACCAATTTTATTTTATCTTAGCAATTTCCTGCTTACTTGAGTTCTTAGCAGTTTCAGTGTGTCTTCAGAGCCCTCTTAAACTAGTACTTAAACCATAAACACATGATTTGAGGCGAAGAATATGCCTTGATGAAATTCTTGTGGAATCTCCTTCAGTTCAACAACATAACCTGCAACATATAGAATTAAGACTTACATACTGTATGAAGACACCCCCCCGCCCCAAACACACAACCACACACACACACACACACACACACACACACACACACACACACACACACACACACACACACACATATATATATATATATATATATATATATATATATATATATATATATATATATATCGGGTGGTTATAATTAAACTTTCCCTACACGTTATAACACGGAAACTAACTACCGTACGAATACCAAACATGGTAGCGTTAATGTCCAGAATTTGAGGCTCATGATTCCTATGCGTCATGGCACCACTGTCCAGTTCCAACTATGGCCACCAGGTGCCATGATCAGTCATCGTGATTCATAGTCTCACACACCTCACCAGTTGCAGTGCACTTGTTGACGTGTCAACATGAGCTTGGACAAGAGGAACAGGGATTATTGGTGAAGCTCTACTGGTTCAAATGGTTCAAATGGCTCTGAGCACTATGCGACTGGTGAATCTCTACTATCTAAACAACAACAATAATGCTGCAGAGGCACTTAGAGAATATCGCCGGCTGAGAAGTTTACGGAGGCTTCCTCTTTCTCCACCTGTTGCGCGGAGCACGATGAAGAAGTTCGAATCAGCTGCAGAAGTGGCCGTCGCTCTGGGAAGAGACCGAAAACCGGTTGCACCACAGGTGGTTGATGAAATCGCTGTTGCTATGGCAGACAGCGCTGGGCGCATTTCCCGATCACCAGGCAATGAGTGTGCTGTGCCACGACAGTTGAACATCCTGTGGTCCACTATACGAACCATTCTCAAATGGTATCCGTACAACATCCATATCATACATCAGCCTGCACCAGAGAAAGCACGACGATGTGTTGACTTCGCTCTCCACTTTCTCGCAAAGACTGAAGTTGGCGAGGACTGGCCCTGGACCATCCTATGGACAGACGAAACTCAGTTTTCTCTGACTGGTGATGTGAACACACAGAATTGCCGAATGTGGGGGTCTTCACCTCCAGTCATTGTGCATCAAGTTTCTCTGTATGGTGAACGTGTCATCGTATGGTGTGGCTTCACTGCTACATTCATCATTAGCCCATTCTTTTCTTTAACAGGCTGGCGCTCAAGGACTAAAGAGTGCAATGTGACTGGCCAGCGTTACTGCGATATGCTTCGGCAGGATGTCATACCCTCCCTAGAGGAGAGAGACACATTGAAGTCAACAGTTTTCATGCGAGATGGAGTCCCTCGGCACATCGCTCGTGAAGTTCACCTGCTATTCCGAAACACATTTGGAAACGATCGAATTATTAGCCGATCGTTTCCAAATACTTGGTCGACACGATTACCTGATCTCACCCCCTATGATTTGCACAGCATACCAAGAGAGGCAGCGAGCATACCTATGGACAAGCTGTGCAGAATGCAATCCTGCGCTTACATACTCTTCTGGACACTGATGGGCGCTATATTGAGCCCCTTTTGTAGCAGTAATGGTACCAGTATGTAATGGTATGAGGGACTGTAGCAGCACATTAAAAGTGTTTCAACTGAATTAATTCTGCATTATTTCTCTTCCCCATGTCATCGACATCAATGCTGCCGAGTTTGGTACTCGTACAGCAATTAGTTTCCGTGTTATAATATGTTAAATAGGGGAAGTTTAATTATAACCACCTGGTACACATATATTATGGTCAGGGGTCAAACAACAACATATGCTGTAATATATTGAATGAATACTTAGGTAAAATACAAACATACAGCAGCTGATGCAGAAAAGAATCGGTACATATAATTAACATCAAATGTTTTTGGTGTTGAGGGATTATCCTCATCATCATCATCGACCATTATGCCCCACTCAGTCAGTCGGTTGATTAACAACAAATATTTTGACTGTAACATATTTGGAATGAATCATTAGATAATGCACACAATCAGATATATACTCTCTCTCTCTATCTCTCTCTCTCTCTCTCTCACACACACACACACACACACATATGATATAAGAACTTGGTCCACCCTCCAATGATAACCTGCAATCCTAATACTGCTGGGTAGTTCTAACATGTCCTCACCGTCATTTACAACATGCTGCTCCCAGCCATGACCAAGCGCATGTCGTGTATCATAGTTGGCAGACTATAACCTTTTACCAGCCATAGATGTAAGGCACTTATTTCAGTCAGACAACTCCACATATTCTATGTAGCCAAATGCTGCGCTGTCATGTGACTCATGTCATGCAACATCCATCATGTATCTGCTGAAAGACATGTGTAACAGGAAGAACGTTACCACTACCCAGTTACCACTTCCTGCTTTCTCATAACCTTTCAATAATATTTCGCTGACATATTTTTCTAATTAAATCCACCCAAGGGATTCTGATTTTTCCACTACAGTAATCCACTGTGATATAGAGGCTGTTAAAAACAAGTGTCAAATACTTTGAGAGGTGGTAGTACTAATCTAAACAATAAAAATAAGTCTAATAAACATGGGTTTGGAAATGCATACTTTCATAGACAAACACATGTTTATAGGAAGGACTGTGCAATGCTTGGTTGTGGATATTAGCACAGTTGTTGCATTGGTGCTCCATCAAATGTGGCGGCCGAGTATTATGATGTCTTTCTCACAGTACTCTACTTACTCTACCTACCATTAGGTGCAGTCAGTTGTGTGGTTCGAGTCGTGTTGTAGGTTACGTTAGTTTCCGTTGTGTTTGTGTTCCTTGTTGTACAATGCTGTCATCCCTGGATATATATCATGGTGTTTTACCTTCTTCCAAATGCAGATTCACTTATGTGTTTACTGTTATTGCGCTGTTTGTACGTACAAATGGTGTAGTGCATTTACATTTTCGCTGTTCCACCACTTGTTAGCAATTGAAGTCAACTAGTCGACAAGTGAAATGGCAGATATGATATTTTGCTACAGTTTAGCAAATAGACATAGCCTGCAAGCCCGTGCCCTCTACGATGAAAAATATCCACAGCAAAGAGTGACCTCTGATAACCTGTTCGGCAGACTTTTCTGCATCAAAGGGACACAGGCACCCTTGCACCTTAGAAAACAGACAGTGGAAGGCCCAGCACAGTCTGCACAGGTGACATGGATGAGTATGTTCTATGTTCGATGGAAGAAACCCCTGGGAGCAGTGTGCGACCGATACGGTCGCAGGTTCGAATCCTGCCTCGGGCATGGATGTGTGTGATGTCCTTAGGTTAGTTAGGTTTAAGTAGTTCTCTAAGTTCTAGGGGACTGATGACCTCAGAAGTTAAGTCCCATAGTGCTCAGAGCCATTTTTAATATTTTCCCACAAATGCTTCTGAATAGCTTTGTTTGATACAGGAAATTGTATTTTACTTCTTTCGTAAGTTACTTTTAAATCAATTAAGTAACAATAGTATTTCCCCTAAAATTTATTTGGTTTGACCTTGTTGCCTGTAAAGCCTGCATCGAGATCCAAAAAAATTAGTTATGTGACACAAGTTAGTTGTACAGCACATACATTAGAATAAACACGGATAGAAAGGTAACATCACGAATTAGCCAAGTGTGAGAGAATTGTCAGATGCAAACTTTTTTGTGCGTGACGGAGATACGGTCTGAGCTCTTCATTTAGAGGAAGCAGGGAACTGAATCGCCAGCCGGCTTGAATCATTAACTGTAGTAACGTCTAGATTTCTGTCTCATTTAGTCTCTTCAGAAAATATACACATCTATAAACAGGGTGTTCCGAATTTTGCGCCCTAACTCTTCACCATGCGATGCATCGCTAGGTTTTACTCTAAAAATACTTATACTCACAACGTTTTACAATACGTTATTTCTGAGAACAACGCTGATGCTATGCGGTTTGGTAACGTTACAGGATGAATCTCTATGTAGAACGAAGACAATGTATATTTAGAAAATTAGAGCATAGTTAACGTTTCGTAACATGTGGCGCCCATATTTAACGTCAGCAGTGGTTTTTGATGCTACGTTAGGAATCAACCAGGCGGCACTCTTTCAAGGACGCATGACTATGACCGATGCTGACGCGTGGCGTGATGTTCACACTCTCATGTCTCTGCGATCAAAAGTGTAAAAGAAAAGATTGAACATCGTTTGTAAATTGATACTTTCAGTGTTTTTCATTGTAGTGAGCTGTACTGTAATTGTCGCAATAGTACAAAAACTGACTTTTTCTATAACTTTATGTGCTATGAATAAAGCGGGATGGATAGAAAGCCAACATTAACTGTCAAAATCAATTCAAAGTGCTAGTAAATATACTTGCAATGGGAAACATAGAAAGAGCTCGAAGAGGTTTGACCTCGGAAACTTTAGTAGCCGTATTTACGTCAGCATTCAGCTACGACAGTAAGTTACCGATGGAGATCGTATGGCATAAGGGAAGCGAACATCACGCTTTCTGTCTATAAGTGTTGCCATATTGTGTACTTTATCTGAAGATTTCCCGCCAACGTTGGATAGTACGAAATTTTGACGAATATTGTTTTTGTTTTAAAATTCAGTGGAACAGCGCCTGGTCAAGGGTTTAGGTGTCGAATTTTACGACACGAGACACGCTGTAAATTTCCAAGAACTTACGCAAGAGCGCTTCAGATAACTTTGTCTCTGAAGGAAGGATGGCCCTAGGATTTTTGGGTCCCAGACAAACGTTCTTAATCCCGTCCCAATGTTTTATTTTAAACTTCGGTTTTTTGGGTAATGTCATAAAATTTTAATGCAAAAAATCTAACAATGTTCTTTCTGAAGAAACTTATTTAATGCTCGCTGTTTACATTAGCTGGATTCTCTACAGAGTTATACTTCCTATCTAGCGTTTTTAGATACTAACTCTTTCATATTCCCGGTATAATCTAACGAGTGGGCTAATCCTAACTCTATTGCGATCGTTGCAAATCTAACAAGCCGCCCTTGCCCCATTTTAGTTTTCAAACAATTCTCAACTCTTGCAAGAGGCCTCCAGCGGTCACCACTTTTGGTCAAAATCATATGTACAGATACTAAAGCGTGCGTCTGCTCTCTATTTAGTTAGGCACCCGAGCCGGGCCCGGGAAAGGGCTACTTTTGCCCCCGTTATAACCTCCCCACCCCCACCCCCCCGCTAACGACAACCCTGCTCTCAAGAACAATTAAATCTCAAGAAGTGTAATGACCAATCTGTCGAGAAAAGCTTGAATTGCAAATTACCAGACAAAGACTGGAAAAGGGATAGGATTCTACTGTATACGGCGAAGAAGTGTGTCATAACTGTGAATATGAACAGATTTCTTTACAAAATACTAAAAATTTTGTAATATAAAGGGGAAAATATGTGACTCAACGTGATTGTAAAAGGAAACGACAGAGGCTCAATGTATATTGTAATATGCTAGTGGAAATAACGTTGATATTTCTCAACAAAATGTTTCTCTTTTTTTTCTGCTTTAGATTCCACTATCAACAAGCGTTTATAAGCTTTGTTTGAAACTAGGAAGAAAATCTCGAGTAGCCTTTTAATTAAACTGAGCTGCCTTACTTTCAAGACAGTTCTGAAGCTTTTTTTGTTTATTTTGCGTTAATGAAGCGTACGCTACAAACCGAAATGATAAATCAATTTCGAAAAGTTTCAAAACAACACACCGTGCTCCTTTGACGCCAACAAGAATTCCCGCGCGAATGCGGTTTGAAGAGAAGACTTGCGTCGTGCAGGAAGCACGCTGGTAACGTATCCTGTCGGTTCCTTTTGTGCACAGAATAGCCACGCGGCATACGGGCGTAACTGCCGCAGGCAGGTGTTGCACGCACGCTTACCACCTGTCTGTCTCCGTCTCTCTCCGTCCATCCTTCCCTCCTTCCGCCTGTACTCGGTAACAACAGAGATGCCAACCTTCGCTTCCACAGGTGAAAAGGCACATGTTCAACACGTCTGTCCTTGCATATGGCTTCTCCTTAGCCCACTGCAACACCCGTGGGTCTGTTGAAGAGATTAAGTCTGCTACCGCTTTTGAGGCGGCCTTGGTGGCAGCGCGTTCTCAGTTTTGCAACCTGATAGTGGTACCCCTGGTGACCATACATAAGGCAGACGTTACGAGATAAGCAAGTCGTTGGCCCGCAGGTTGAGCACGGACCTGCGCCAAACAAAACGGTCTCTCGAATGGCAGTGCTTGGTCGTTGCACCGTGGGGCTTACTTGTGAACCGTCTGCTGTAACATATGCCTCAGTGGCAAACATGAGATATTTCAGCAATTAACTGTTTCTTGTTGAGAAGTTGATGTCAAATGCTGCAGATATTTAAACTTAAGTCATTCCTGCTGTAAAGACTCATGGTAATATGTGTATAACCTACCGGTCATTTAATGCCTCTTTGTGTTCAAAATTTTGCTAGTATGTTTACTGAATCTGAATTCTTATACTCGGCAGTAGTTCTGCAGGAACGCAAACTAAGATAATTTCCTGATATTCCCGAGATAATTCTTCAAGCAAATGAAGATAAACCGGCTTTAACGAATAAGTGAAATGTTCAGAACTGTTTTACTAGTATTCTAATGTTTCTAGCTATACGCGTTAAATATTGGAGAAACAGAAATACAGATCAACCTTCATATGTTATCTGACTAATACGAATTCTACCGAGTGATCTGGTGCAGTTATTGGCACGCTGAACTCGCATTCGGGAGGATGACGGTTCAAACCCGTGTCCGGCCATACTGATTTAGTTTTTCCGTGATTTCCCTAAATCGCTTACAGCAAATGTTTGTATGGTTCCTTTGAAAGGGCACAGCCAACTTCCTTTCCCGTCTTTCCCTAATCCGATGGGACCGATGACCTTGCTGTTTGGTCTCCTACTCCAAATCAACCAACCAACCCATTACGAATTCTGGGTGTATTCAACAATAATGCTACGTGTAAGACATTGTACTGTGTAAGACCACATTTTACTTTCAGAATCTAACCAGTATTGTATTTCGACATGACAATACTGGAGGAATTTTTGGCCAGAATATGAAATCCAACTTTGCGATAATCAGATACCGGTTTGGTTACCTACTGATCCAATCGAATAATGCATTATCTATTGGAAATGTCTAGGACAGAGTCATTTGACATTTAACCCAATAGTCTCCATCTGGCCGTCCTTAGTTGCCTACTACGTGTTCCATTCTCGTGAAAATAGACATGTTAGCATGTAACTTCTAGTAAATATGAATTATGTTACATACGTTTTGAACTATAAGCCATGACATATGCTTATCCTTATCCTGCTGCTGCTACTACTACTACTACTACTACTACTACTACTACATTCGTCGACGCTCAGAATCATCAAAAATTATTTGCTTTTTACCAGTAACGTAATTTTTAGCGTATACTGAAACTTTATGCCTGCGATAGTTAATCTCGCGTGGTATGAAATCTATGTAAATGTGAGATCTTCGCGGTCTTGCAAGGTTTTTGTGTTTCTTGGAACTCGAACTTAACAAAAATTGAGGTCGGATTGGTCTAAAATTTGAAACAGGCTGAAAGATATAATTAATGTCGGAAAGAAAAACATCATTGTTCTGCTGAAGGCGATGTCTACAGTTGTGCATTGCTTTCGTATAATTTATAAGAGTCTTCCATACGTTGGGAAAGCGAAGTGTATGCCTCACGATGAGCGCAGCGCTGCGCATTGTTGTGCTGCATTCTGTGAGAGAGAAAACTAGACTGGTACCCAGTGTAATTGGAGAACAGAGCAATGGGTATTATTCCAGAAGTCTTGGGACTACTCTTAAACACTGAAGAACATTATTTGTTGATAAAATATGACAAAATACATGTACAGCAATACTGAAAGGAATTACCTTACTCGTGTTACTAAACGCCTTGTTCAGCTGCGAGTACTTAGTTCGAACTGTCCAGAACAATAGACTGTGCTGGCCAGAACACAACACTTTCAAATTGCGCCGTTGTCGCTCCAGGGACACAGTTAGTTCGGTCAAGTAGAGCACACAGTTATCTAAGCAAATGAAGTACCTATCTTGAAAGATACAATCTTTTTGGGTTCATAATACAGATTATTCGTGGGTTGCTACTATCGTTTGTTACGGAATTGAAGAAAGTTACTTTACACTGAGGTGGTTCCGTTTTCTCCGGCGTAGTCCACCTTGGCGTGGTCTCAGCAAGTCGTTAAAAGTCCACTGCAGAAATGTTGAGCCATGCTGTCTCTATAGCCGAACACAACTGCGAAAGCGTTGCCAGCACAGGATTTTGTGCACGAACTGACCTCTTGATTGTGTCCCATAAATGTTCGATTGGATTCATGTCGGGCGATCCGGGTGGCCAAATCGTTTTGCTCGAAATGTCCAGAATGTTCTTCAAGACAGTCACGAACAATTGTGGCCCAGTGACATGGCACATTGTCATTCATAAAAATTCCATCGTTGTTAATGAACATGGCGTCCATGAATGGCTGTAAATGGTCTCCTAGTAGCCGAACATAAAAAGTTCCTGTTAATGATCGGTTCAGTTGGACCAGAGGACCCGTCAGTTCCATGTGAACACAGCCCAGCTTGCGCAGTGCCTTGTTGACAATTTGGATACAAGATTGCGTGGGTCTACGCCACACTCGAACCATACCGTCAGTTCTTATCACCTGAATCGGTACTCATCTGACCAAGCCACGGTTTCCAGTCGTCTAAGGTCCAACCAATACGGTCAGAAACCCAGAGAGGCGCTGCAGGCGATGTCGAGCTGTTAGCAAAGGCATTCGCATAGGTCGTCTGCTGCCATAGCCTATTAACGCCGAATTTCGTCGCACTGTCCTAACGGATACGTTCGTCGTACGTCCCACATTGATTTATGCGGTTATTTCACGCAGTGTCGCTGCTCTCGGTAGTTAAGTGAAGACCGTCGACCAGTGCGTTGTCCGTGGTGAGAGGTAATGCCTAAAATTCAGTATTCTCCGCACACGCTTGACACTGTGGATCTCAGAATATTGAAATCCCTAAAGATTTCCGAAGTGGAATGTCCCATGCGTCTGGCTCCAACTACCATTCCGCGTTCAAAGTCGGTTAGTTGCCGGCGTGCGGCCATACTTACGTTTTAAAGCTTCTCACATGAATCACCTGAATAAAAATGACAGTTCTGACAATGCACTGCCCTTTTATACCTTGTGTACGCGATACTGTCGCCATCTGTGTACGTGCATATCGCTATCCCAAGACTTGTGTCACCTCAGTGACGATTGCACTAGAAGATGTGTTACATAGTCCTCCGCCCATATGGCTAGATGAAACGAAAGATCTATCGGACGATTAGTGTTGCCAAATACTTACGTGTGTCTTCAGATATCTCAAGCGAATGCAGCAGGGTCACATCGTCGAACAACCGCCTGTATTTCGACAGGTTACCACTCTGTCATTTTCAAGGCAAGACAGTAGTTTTGCTTTGAAAAAGACTGGGTGTTCTGCTGTCGAAATATCGGCGGTTTTCGATAGCGTCCTCGACTGCAATCTCGTAGGTTATTTGAATATTGTATACTCCGGGAGGAACTCACAAGGGGAGGCAGCCAATTGTGAAATTCAGATTCGATTCATACTGCGCATAATAAAAGCTCATGGCCAGAGGTGTAATGTGGCAAAGCACCAAGATGCACTTCTCAGCCGTTGTCGAGAAAATCGACAGTTAAAAGAAACCGTTGTGGTGAAATACTCTCTACGATTAATGGCTTTTCTACAGCGTCGTGGCGCGGCGGTAAGCGCTTGGCGCTGGAGTTCGTAATCCGAAGGTCGCCGGATCGAATCTCACGCCATACAATTCTTTTTATTATTATTTTTTTGTAATTCAAATATATATATATATATATATATATATATATATATATATACTATTAATGAATAGCTTATGCATGTTGGTGAAGGCGGATCGCTCTCCAATTGTACCGCCTCCATTTTTCCGTTTGTTTAACAGGGTGTACCAAAGCTCTCCCGTCCGCACTGATTTTCGACGATGCTGTAAGTTGCGCTAGGGACCGCATCTACCTTCTTTCGAAGTTAGCACGCAACTACGCTGTTATGCGGCGGCTCGTTTCGGCCCATTCAACATCTGTCCTTCAAGTGTAACGAGCGAGTAACGGAGTTTATATTTCATACCTGCCACAGCAAGTTTGTGTTCGTGGGGTCTCTATTCTAATTCGAACGTTTGACTTACGCTATACGTATTCGTTTCGGAATATCGTTTCAACGTCTTCCGTTAACTATACGTGGTTAACATTATGAAGACAATTAATAACATTTGTGAAATACAACTTTGTTTGCGGAAAACATAATGATGTTCGAAGTCGCCAGTTTTTCCACGACAAACGACTTTCAACAACTTACTATATGCATAATTGTTGCAACTGATTGCCGGGAGTTATATATATATACAAAAAACAAATACTAAATAAAAAAAAAAGGGAGGATGGCGCGAGATTTGATCTGGCGTCCTTCGGATTATGAACCCGAGCGCTCACCGCTGCACCACGACGCTGTAGAAAATTACTACTCGTAGAGAGTATTTCACCGCAACGGTTTCTTTTAACTTCGATTTTCTCGACAACGGCTGAGAAGTGCGTCTTGGTGCTTTGCCACATTACACCCCTGGCCATGAGCTTTTATTATGCGCAGTATGAATCGAATCCGAATTTCACAATTGGCGGCCTCCCCTTGTCAGATCTATGTGTTGAGAGTATCCGGAGCAAAACACCATTAGCGTAAAAGCAATGCTGGGCGAATACGACTCTTCGATTATCGGAATTGAAGAGAATTGCCGCGCAGATCAGTAGAGATGAGACACAAACGAGGTCAAAATTCATATTGTCACACAAAATGTTCTGCATCAGCCTCTTACATGATATGTACGAACTGAAGATCTGCAGCAGGATATAACCTACGTCCCGTCGCCATCCTGAAGACGTAAACACATTACGAAGCCCATGGAGCATGCTTTGCTCGTATCTAGTGACTTTTCGAGCTCATACACGCTGTCCCTAAGCTCACATTATAAAAGTCGAAGGCATGTAGTCAACTGTATTGTTATAATGGGTTTTGCTGCGGGTTATTGGCGAAACATCGTCATTATTACGCAAATATACACACTTTTGCCCGTATTTCACAACCTGTCATTTGCACACGATGTAGGTATAGATTTTGACTATTTTCTAGTGTTACACTGTTTCAATTTCTTACTGTATTTTGGTGTACTACAAGGAAAATAATGTGCATTCACAGAGGAAATTACGGGTCACTTTCAAACATAGAGCAATATTAGATTGTGCACCGAACAAGTTGAGCTATAATTCTAAACACTATATGGGGCGTTACCGGTCTACGATTTAAATACACAGGACAAAATATTGACCACCCTCTTAAAAAGTAGACTGGTCAATTTGGAGCGCTACGCGAACGGTCATATAACGCTACACCGCTAACATTAGTCGTGTAAATGAAGCGGTGTGTACGTCCCACTGGGTTCCACGGAGTCACTGAAACTGCGCATTGTGTAGTAAATTGCATATAGTGGACATTTCAACTTGGGTACCTCGTAAAAGGCGATTCCTCACAGCGACAAGTGTTCAGTAACCCAAACAACGCGTATGTGGGCATTAGCTGGCTGGAGACGTGTAGTTAGGTGTGACGAGTCGTTATTTAGCCTCACTTCAGATTATGTAGGGCATGGAGTGCACTGACGGTCCAACGAGGCGTTTAACTCGTAATGTGTAGTGTGTGTCTGTAAGGCCGGAGGTGGTTCTGGAATTTTTGTTTTGTGGGCGTTTTCGTACCATGACTTGGGCTCACCCATTTATACTACTTTGAACACCAGCCGGGATGTTTATTTCAGCATTCTCGGTGACTACGTGTTATCTTTCTTCTGTCTCTTCGTAATCAGTATGCTGTGGACTCTCTCGTCTCAAGGTGGGCCAACGGACGAGAGAGAAACACTTCGGTGGCAGATATTTGCTTCGTGTGGACGCCGGGTCGAAAGTTCGTTGGTTCAGTAGCGATTTGCTGTCTCTAGAAGAGGTGTGTATTTAAGTTTTTTAGGACAGCCACAAGCCGAACTTAGCATAATTTACTGACTGGTTTCGCTCTTTACTTTAACAAGCGCATCATCAGAAACTCTAAAATTTACAATTTAAAGTACAGTAGTTGGTTGTTAAAGAACGAAACCAGTCAATAAAATATACTGAGTGCGACTTGTGGCTGTTCTGAAAAACTTAATAGCAACAGTCGAGATTTTTCTCATGTAGGCAATGCCTGCTCTCACATTTACTGTGTTTAAAAATATTGATGTATGGAGTGGAATATGGAGAGAAGCATTAAAGCTGATAGTTTTATCGTGGAAGGAATTGTTTATGGGCCTCTGCGAACTACGATTCCAAAAGCAAACTGAAAAGATTAGACGCTTGGAGGGAAATAAGTACGCCGTTGGAAAGAAGTGTGGGCGACGTGGAAGAGAAAATGGAGTCTTTATTGACATCTTTTCGCCGAGAACGACGAAAAGAAGCAAACGAAACTGGGAGTGATCATTAATCTTTCTGCTGCAGTTACAGCTCTGCAAATCTGTAGCTTTCATTAGGGAAAAATTATGAAATAGCCTATATTCCAATTCAGCTTTGAGGCAGACGTCAATTTTTTTCCACGACACTGCTCCCTAGTTTTTAAAAGCAGATCGTCTTACAGCGACGGTTCTTGTTTTTTTCCTTGTAAGGTTCTTGCAGTAAAATAAATACTGCACACGCGACGACTGCTAAATCCTCTTCTTCCCCCATGGTATCGGCCGGTGAAATTGTAATTAAAACGCGACTTTATAACAATAATAAAACAGGAGCAATGTCAGCAAGTTACCAGAGCCAACTGCGATTCTGCATGGTCGAATCCTTTGGCCCGAAGCCCTTCGTTTGATGAGGATGAGAAGCCTAACGCCAATGCGTTGGTGACCAACGTCCGGCCAAACCTAGTGTCTGTCGTTCGTTGTCCTACGTTGGTCTAGTGTTTACGCGTCTTTACAAGGTGACAACTGCCATGTTTACGGGGCACCACCTATACGTTTCTAATTAAACGATCTCATGGACCCTCTTCCATTCTACCTACCCCGCTAAATCACGTGCTCTTAATGCCACAGCAAATTTCTGTGAGTTTCTGGAACAGCAGTTGAAATGCAGCAGTCAACATCTCCGCAGTTTGGTAGCTCTACACGGTCTGTTCATAAAGAAGTAACTTCGTCTGCATACGGTATACACAAGGAAACTTATGGAAGCTCTTGCATTATCGCGACTATCAGTGGCAGTAGAATGATGTTTTTTGGCAGAGACCAATTTTTTTCCCGCCGAGCCTACAAAATTTTATCACTATATCTTATGGCAAATGAGTTCTGTTTATTGTAGAGCACAGGGAGTGGGAAGCTGACAAGTTTTTCGAACTCCCCTGGCAGATTTTGTTCGATGTATGGGAGGTACTTGCAAAATTATAATTATCATCTCAAAAAAAGTAAAATTACGTGGTTAACATTTTGTCTATTTGCAAGTACTGGTCTGTAGTCCTAGGATACACGGAAATACCTACTTTACAGTACTGTAGCACGCCGCTAGAGGAGCCAAAGAAAAGTAGCACATCCCACCGATGAAGTA
Organism: Schistocerca nitens; assembly: GCF_023898315.1. NCBI lineage: Eukaryota > Metazoa > Arthropoda > Insecta > Orthoptera > Acrididae > Schistocerca > Schistocerca nitens. The sequence continues at coordinate 42,390,491 of NC_064616.1, forward strand.
GAGTACAGCGCGGTAATTCGTTTTCGGAAGCGGAACGACGCTACGTGAATCCAGACTTTGACAGAAGTGTGTTTACCACTCTATGACACAGAGGTTAGATGGTGTAGAAGATTGAGCATGACACGCAGTGATTGTTGCACTTCCCGCAGATGAAGGAGGTATTTCATGACAGGCGCGGTTGCGACACCTTACCTTCATGGTCACCTAGTGGCTGAAATTCAACGCGGCGAAGACCCAGACAGTAATCTTCACCCAAAGAATACTGCCGCCAGATCTTCCGGCAGTCGATATCTTGGGAGCACCCATCCCACGGAGCAGGAGGTCCAAGTACCTAGGGGTTACCCTAGACCAAAGACTCTCCTGCTCAGCCCGCAGTCAGCGCGTCCACCGTACCGTAGTGTCACGCTGTACCTAACGCTGGTCCGACCAGTGTTGGGGTACGCAGCCGTGGTGTGAGGAAAGGCGGCGAAGAGTCCAGAACAGATCCCTGAAGACCGCCCCGCGTCTTTCTAGGGAATACTCCACTCGTCTGCTACACGAATACTGGCATCCTGCTCCTGCAGGCTGGATTCCTCCTGCTCTGTGAATAATTTTTCTCGCACCACACCCAGGAAATCATCATCACATCGCGAAAGGCAGATTATTATAGGTAAGGTTTTGCTACCTTTCTTCCCCACAAGGGAAGCAGGAACAGCATATTTATGCTTACACTGCTCAACATGGCGAGCAACGGAAAGCTCGCCAATGGAGCGTCAGTGTCAGCGTAAGCAGGAGAGTCCAGTAAGACGAATGGACGATTTCCGAGATGGAACGTTATCTGGCCAGCCAGAATGTCGACTTCTACAGCCAAGGTCTCCTCCAAGACATCCATCGGTCGGAAAAATATGTCGCATTGAAGGAGAACGATATAGAGAAGGGCTAACAACATCAGCATGTTTCATGATGACAGCTTGAGTTTTTCGAGGTGATAAATAAAACTTGTACTACTAACCTGTACGTATTCTCGTGGTGGTATTAATATATTAATCCAAGGCACAGAGTGATGACTTAATTTGGTTTTCCTTTAACTATTTTGGCAGAATCTAAGAGCGGTGGGTAATTTCGGCCCCTAGCAGCTTGGTAGGATTACCATTCTAATTTTTTTAATCTGAAGCATTTCCAGCCCCACAATATGTTCATGATTTTTTATTTCAAGTATTTGCAGCTGACAGGACTCTAATTACTTGCACTTAAATCATAACATGGATCATGTTGAGCAGCTACCAATGACCAAACTGTGTTTTCTTACTGACCGCATCTAAATTTTGCCAAAGAGGTAAAGGGAAAACAGGACTAAGTCAGTATGTTTTGTCAGTTGTTAATATCACTTCGAACGTTCCATTCTTTGTAGTGGTACATGAACCCTCCTCATATACTTCCTGAATAGTTATAAAAAACCTTGACAACTTTCTATACCATGTGTTCGTTAGAAAATAGCACTCCATACGGTGTTATACCCCATCATCGTTAAATTTATTCGATGACTTCAGATTCTTTGCTCGGTAATAAACTGTTTCTGAGGTAGCATTACGGGATTCTTGTGCGACATTAGAAATTAGGCTTGGAACTCGAAACAAATGCCGTTCATGCTGTAACGATTGGGTACTGAAACTCCTCTTACATTCCACCGAGCGAGGAGGCGTCACACTAAGGCACTGGACTCGTATTCGACGTCACCCGCCTAATATCCTCCCGCCTGGCTCATCACATCCCTTGATTTTTCTAAATCACTTAAGGCGAATGTCAGGATGATTTCTTTTAAGGGGCGCTGCCGATTTCCTTTCCCATCCTTCCCCAACCCGAACTTGTGCTCCATCTCTAATTACCTCGCCATCAATGGGACCTTACAAACCCTGGTCATCCTTCCTTCTTGTTTTCCAGGTCTTCAAACAAACATTTGTGAGAATTTTCACCTTATCTGTCACAAAATAATAAACAAAAACTAATAATCAATAACCCACTGATGATAGCACATAAAGTGCTGAAACATATAGGGACAAGAACAAAACAAACAAAAAACATAACAAAACAATTAAACCATATCTTGCACAAGACGAGAATTCACTCCGAATGTCGTCTGGCTCTGAAACGCATGGGAAAGTGTATTTTCTTGCGTACTAGGGACGACATTATTTGCAGTATCAAAATTTTCACAGATGATGCACGTAAGTAGTGGGACTGGGTACGTTAGGGATCAATGGGTGATTATTCTCCTCATGGAAAAAAAAAACTGCCCACTTGACCCAGCCTCCCTACATAAACAAACCACAAACTTGTACTCTTATGTTGTGTTTATGTAAGTCTAATTTATGAGTCAATTATTGTAATGGGTATAATTTATGATCCAAAAAGTCGCCAATTTCTCACTCCCCTCCCTCACTTCTATAGTCTAAGTGGATAATGTATTAATGGCAAGTCAGGTTAAATTATGGTAATTACTAAAATTAATGGCTCAACAATTACGCCACCTCTGCCCAGACACTTTGAAATTACAATGGATGTGTGAAATTCAAATGGTTGTTATCCTATCGCCTGGAACAGGTGAAAAAATTCAAAGAGGTGTTATCCTATTGGTTTGTGCAGCGAATTATTCTAATTACTGTAATTTATTACTGACTACGATGACATGACCGTCTGAGACGTTTTCCCTGACTCCAAGAAATATGTAGGAATGTTTCTGCATACACGTGTGTACTAATAGGTGTTTGGACACATTATAGCTTTTTACAAGTGTGTTTGCACTAGCCAAGAATATCTGTAACAGTAAAATATTTAAGCGAACTTTAATTGATCAGCAGAACAGTGGACTTGTAAAAAGATTCCGCTTACGCCAACTTTAAAACTGTATAGCTCACTGGTGCAGCCTCCAATACGGATCATTATGATTTGTAGTAGGTTGGGAATAAGTATGCACTTGCGTCATTATTAAAACATTGCCACTCGGCAGGTCCGCTCACAGAACACGCAACGCGCCACCTCTCACTGTCGCGGAATATAACTATCGGTCTGCCCCCGTGCTGGGCCACGACTACTGTTGCCAGGTGAAGTGCTCTCCCCATGTGCGGCCATCTGTTTACATAGTGGATGCCATGGCTATCACAGGCAGTAGTGGGCATATACACAGTTGAAGCATTTCTTTAGAGCAGCTCATTACTTGCATATGGGGCACGTACCCCACAAAAGTGAAGACGCTGACGACTCACCACTCACGATGCATTCGCAGCAGTGCGTGGACAGACGTACCACTGAGTCTCTGCCATTGTAACTGAAAACTCACGAGCCCAAGTATGCATCACAGTCCAGCAATTGCAGTTGAAAGTCAACCCTGCTCGGGCTATTTAAATGATGGAGAATGTTGGCATAATTTTAGTGTACTCTCGGCAAACGAGTAGTCCGAGACGTTTGAAGTCATACTGTCGGTACAGTAAGAATTCACCACAGGCTCCCCAGTCTAAACTACTCGCATGTGAAGTCAGTGAAGAGGAAAGGCCGCTGGACCTGATGGGATACCAGTTCGATTTTACACAGAGTACGCAAAGGAACTTGCCCCCCTTCTTGCAGCGGTGTACCGTAGGTCTCTAGAAGTGCGTAGCTTTCCAAAGGATTGGAAAAGGGCACAGGTCATCCCCGTTTTCAAGAAGGGACGTCGAACAGATGTGCAAAACTATAGACCTATATCTCTAACGTCGATCAGTTGTAGAATTTTGGAACACGTATTATGTTCGAGTATAATGATTTTTCTGGAGACTAGAAATCTGCTCTGTAGGAATCAGCATGGGTTTCGAAAAAGACGGTCGTGTGAAACCCAGCTCGCGCTATTCGTCCACGAGACTCAAGAGGGCCATAGACACGGGTTCCCAGGTAGATGCCGTGTTTCTTGACTTCCGCAAGGCGTTCGATACAGTTCCCCACAGTCGTTTAATGAACAAAGTAAGAGCATATGGACTATCAGACCAATTGTGTGATTGAATTGAAGAGTTCCTAGATAACAGAACGCAGCATGTCATTCTCAATGGAGAGAAGTCTTCCGAAGTAAGAGTGATTTCAGGTGTGCCGCAGGGGAGTGTCATAGGACCGTTGCTATTCACAATATACATAAATGACCTTGTAGATGACATCGGAAGTTCACTGATGCTTTTTGCAGATGATGCTGTGGTGTATCGAGAGGTTGTAACAATGGAAAATTGTACTGAAATGCAGGAGGATCCGCAACGAATTGACGCATGGTGCATGAAATGGCAATTGAATCTCAATGTAGACAAGTGTAACGTGCTGCGAATACATAGAAAGAAAGATCCCTTATCATTTAGCTACAAAATAGCAGGTCAGCAACTGGAAGCAGTTAATTCCATAAATTATTTGGGAGTACGCATTAGGAGTGATTTAAAATGGAATGATCATATAAAGTTGATCGTCGGTAAAGCAGATGCCAGACTGTGAGTCATTGGAAGAATCCTAAGGAAATGCAATCCGAAAACAAAGGAAGTAGCTTACAGTACGCTTGTTCGCCCACTGCTTGAATACTGCTCAGCAGTGTGGGATCCGTACCAGATAGGATTGATAGAAGAGATAGAGAAGATCCAACGGAGAGCAGCGCGCTTCGTTACAGGATCATTTAATAATCGCGAAAGCGTTACGGAGATGATAGATAAACTCCAGTGGAAGACTCTGCAGGAGAGACGCTCAGTAGCTCGGTACGGGCTTTTGATAAAGTTTCGAGAACATACCTTCACCGAAGAGTCAAGCAGTATATTGCTCCCTCCTACGTATATCTTGCGAAGAGACCATGAGGATAAAATCAGAGAGATTAGAGCCCACACAGAAGCATACCGACAATCCTTCTTTCCACGAACAATACGAGACTGGAGTAGAAGGGAGAACCGATAGAGGTACTCAGGGTATCCTCCGCCACACTTGCGGAGTATGGATGTAGATGTAGATGGGTCTCTGAAAAAAAAAAAAAAAAAGAAACCGCCAATTACTGGCTTTTTTAAGTTTTCGCAAAGGGGGGGGGGGAGATGATATATTCTGAAGTCGTGTGACTTCCCATGGCAAGAAGTGAAGAGATACAATCTCAAAGATCTTTAGCTAAATCGCCTGTGCCTTGGAGCTTGTTAGTCCTAACTATGAGGTGTAATAAAAATTCTCTCTCCAAACGTTTCTCAGACGCTGGATTTTTCTTATACAACTCAGGCAGTCGGGGGAATTCATTCACTAGCCTATTTGCACCATCAGCGAACAAGAAAACAGGTGAATTTTTGTTACACATAGCACTGCACACAATGCCCAGTTTACGACTCTGCTGTGTAGACGTGTAGCTTCAGACGGTCGTGGCAGGTAGTGCAGCATTGCTCTGCTGGACACCTATCACGGCAAGGGGTTGCCCTGTCTGCCCTGTACAGCTATTGACCTCTCCGGTAAGATTTACCAAGGGATGGGCTCGCTGCCAATTGCTTTCAACTCCCAACACGCCATTTCTATGAGCTAAGAATCATAAAAATACCCCATGCTTTTAGCGCCCTACCAGGCTCCATCAAAGTCTGCTCAGGCCGTTAAATTTCTAAAGTCTCGCTCAAGGTATGTCAGTTTGTAATGAAATCTTTAATAATTTTCCGTATGTGAAAAATCCCCCCCATGAACCATGGACCTTGCCGTTGGTGGGGAGGCTTGCGTGCCTCAGCGATACAGATGGCCGTACCGTAGGTGCAACCACAACGGAGGGGTATCTGTTGAGAGGCCAGACAAACATGTGGTTCCTGAAGAGGGGCAGCAGCCTTTTCAGTAGTTGCAGGGGCAACAGTCTGGATGATTGACTGATCTGGCCTTGTAACATTAACCAAAACGGCCTTGCTGTGCTGGTACTGCGAACGGCTGAAAGCAAGGGGAAACTACAGCCGTAATTTTTCCCGAGGACATGCAGCTCTACTGTATGATTAAATGATGATGGCGTCCTCTTGGGTAAAATATTCCGGAGGTAAAATAGTCCCCCATTCGGATCTCCGGGCGGGGACTACTCAAGAGGACGTCGTTATCAGGAGAAAGAAAACTGGCGTTCTACGGATCGGAGCGTGGAATGTCAGATCACTTAATCGGGCAGGTAGGTTAGAAAATTTGAAAAGGGAAATGGATAGGTTAAAGTTAGATATAGTGGGAATTAGTGAAGTTCGGTGGCAGGAGGAACAAGACTTTTGGTCAGGTGATTACAGGGTTATAAATACAAAATCAAATAGGGGTAATGCAGGAGTAGGTTTAATAATGAATAAAAAAATAGGAGTGCGGGTTAGCTACTACAAACAGCATAGTGAACGCATTATTGTGGCCAAGATAGACACAAAGCCCATGCCTACTACAGTAGTACAAGTTTATATGCCAACTAGCTCTGCAGATGATGAAGAAATAGATGAAATGTATGACGAGATAAAAGAAATTATTCAGGTAGTGAAGGGAGACGAAAATTTAATAGTCATGGGTGACTGGAATTCGTCAGTAGGAAAAGGGAGAGAAGGAAACATAGTAGGTGAATATGGATTGGGGGGAAGGAATGAAAGAGGAAGCCGCCTTGTAGAATTTTGCACAGAGCATAACTTAATCATAGCTAACACTTGGTTCAAGAATCATGAAAGGAGGCTGTATACATGGAAGAAGCCTGGAGATACTGACAGGTTTCAGATAGATTATATAATGGTAAGACAGAGATTTAGGAACCAGGTTTTAAATTGTAAGACATTTCCTGGGGCAGATGTGGATTCTGACCACAATCTATTGGTTATGAACTGCAGATTGAAACTGAAGAAACTGCAAAAAGGTGGGAATTTAAGGAGATGGGACCTGGATAAACTGAAAGAACCAGAGGTTGTAGAGAGTTTCAGGGAGAGCATAAGGGAACAATTGACAGGAATGGGGGAAAGAAATACAGTAGAAGAAGAATGGGTAGCTCTGAGGGATGAAGTGGTGAAGGCAGCAGACGATCAAGTAGGTAAAAAGACGAGGGCTAATAGAAATCCTTGGGTAACAGAAGAAATATTGAATTTAATTGATGAAAGAAGAAAATATAAAAATGCAGTAAATGAAGCAGGCAAAAAGGAATACAAACGTCTCAAAAATGAAATCGACAGGAAGTGCAAAATGGCTAAGCAGGGATGTCTAGAGGACAAATGTAAGGATGTAGAGGCTTGTCTCACTAGGGGTAAGATAGATACTGCCTACAGGAAAATTAAAGAGACCTTTGGAGAGAAGAGAACCACATGTATGAATATCAAGAGCTCAGATGGAAACCCAGTTCTAAGCAAAGAAGGGAAGGCAGAAAGGTGGAAGGAGTATATAGAGGGTTTATACAAGGGAGATGTACTTGAGGACAATATTATGGAAATGGAAGAGGATGTAGATGAAGACGAAATGGGAGATAAGATACTGCGTGAAGAGTTTGACAGAGCACTGAAAGACCTGAGTCGAAACAAGGCCCCGGGAGTAGACAACATTCCACTGGAACTACTGATGGCCTCGGGAGAGCCAGTCATGACAAAACTCTACCATCTGGTGAGCAAGATGTATGAGACAGGCGAAATACCCTCAGACTTCAAGAAGAATATAATAATTCCAATCCCAAAGAAAGCAGGTGTTGACAGATGTGAAAATTACCGAACTATCAGTTTAATAAGTCACAGCTGCAAAATACTAACGCGAATTCTTTACAGACGAATGGAAAAACTGGTAGAAGCCGACCTCGGAGAAGATCAGTTTGGATTCCGTAGAAATGTTGGAACATGTGAGGCAATACTGACCTTACGACTTATCTTGGAAGAAAGATTAAGAAAAGGCAAACCTACGTTTCTGGCATTTGTAGACTTAGAGAAAGCTTTTGACAATGTTGACTGGAATACTCTCTTTCAAATTCTGAAGGTGGCAGGGGTAAAATACAGGGAGCGAAAGGCTATTTACAATTTGTACAGAAACCAGATGGCAGTTATAAGAGTCGAGGGGCATGAAAGGGAAGCAGTGGTTGGGAAAGGAGTGAGACAGGGTTGTAGCCTCTCCCCGATGTTATTCAATCTGTATATTGAGCAAGCAGTAAAGGAAACAAAAGAAAAATTCGGAGTAGGTATTAAAATTCATGGAGAAGAAGTAAAAACTTTGAGGTTCGCCGATGACATTGTAATTCTGTCAGAGACAGCAAAGGACTTGGAAGAGCAGTTGAACGGAATGGACAGTGTCTTGAAAGGAGGATATAAGATGAACATCAACAAAAGCAAAACGAGGATAATGGATTGTAGTCAAATTAAGTCGGGTGATGCTGAGGGAATTAGATTAGGAAATGAGATACTTAAAGTAGTAAAGGAGTTTTGCTATTTAGGGAGTAAAATAACCGATGATGGTCGAAGTAGAGAGGACATAAAATGTAGACTGGCAATGGCAAGGAAATCGTTTCTGAAGAAGAGAAATTTGTTAACATCGAGTATAGATTTAGGTGTTAGGAAGTCGTTTCTGAAAGTATTTGTATGGAGTGTAGCCATGTATGGAAGTGAGACATGGACGATAACTAGTTTGGACAAGAAGAGAATAGAAGCTTTCGAAATGTGGTGCTACAGAAGAATGCTGAAGATAAGGTGGGTAGATCACGTAACTAATGAGGAGGTATTGAATAGGATTGGGGAGAAGAGAAGTTTGTGGCACAACTTGACTAGAAGAAGGGATCGGTTGGTAGGACATGTTTTGAGGCATCAAGGGATCACAAATTTGGCATTGGAGGGCAGCATGGAGGGTAAAAATCGTAGAGGGAGACCAAGAGATCAATACACTAAGCAGATTCAGAAGGATGTAGGTTGCAGTAGGTACTGGGAGATGAAGAAGCTTGCACAGGATAGAGTAGCATGGAGAGCTGCATCAAACCAGTCTCAGGACTGAAGACCACAACAACAACATGTGAAAAATAGGTGATAGAGTAACTTGTCCTCTCTCACTGCCCTCTACCTGCTGTTGATTTCTACATGGGTAATGTCTCACTTCAATATTGTTTTGCGTGACATGAACCAGAGGAAATCATTGAAATTAGTAGGAGAATCTCATCCTCATAACTGATATATATGTGAAAAAGGTAACTTTGCCAATAAGGATTGCCCGTGCCTTAAATACATCCTTGCTTGACCTCATTCATTCCAGTGGTTATTCACTTACATGAAGCTGCAAGCCAGCAAGAGTACCTGAAAACATCGCTGTGAGTAGTATGAATTATGTCAGACCTGATCACAGACTTCTGATAAACATTTGATAGGCGGTTGAAAGGCCTTATAGCAATGAAATATACCCATTCACACCATATCCTGAGGTCAGAGATGTCTAATGTCCCTAATCATCTACAACGTCCTGTCATATGAAATGTTCTCTGCTCATTACCCCTGATCTGTCACTCATTTGGTCTCTATAATCAAACATATACATTCTCAAATTCTCAATGAACAAGGAAATCACTTGTGTAATCTGTTTGTCTTATTATCTCAGCTGTGCAAATTTGTGTATTATTTTCTACGACATGAAAACAAATACAGGCACAAATCACTGTATCAATAAATGTGCAGAACAAACATAGCCCACACAATCAAGACAGTTCAATTGATACATACAAAAACACAAAAACAGATTACATAATGATATTGCAGAAAGGTGTCCTTTCGCTCCCTCCACAAGGGTTCCTGGGGAGACAAATTTTACAATTGAAAATGTCAGTCGAATTGAGAACATAGCACTTATGCACACCCACAAACCGTGACTGGTAGGACTGAAGAACAGCAATTTGTGCCAGAGTGGAATGGCCTCTCACTCAGAGTATGACGTGGCAGTAGCGGTGGCAGACATCTCTGGCGTTCCCTGTCGTCTCTGCCAGCATCTGCTGTCTTGGTGGCAACTGGCTTCTTGGGCAGCTTATGGACCACAGCAGGAACCTTGGCCTCGACCTGGTCAGGCCGCAGTCAGCTGTCAGGGACTGGCGTGGTAGCGTTTCATTTGACGTGCAACCCGCCCCCTGGCATAGAAATCCATTCAGCGTTAGCGGGATGTGGGACAGCCCTGCTCTTCCCATTCACCTCTGCATCAGAATGCGCGCCTGCCAGCGGATTAGCTCGCCTCTTGTCGATGGGACACGTCACTCTCGGCACCCTGCCGGGTCAGTTAGGCTTGGCGCGCGTGTCGACTGTGGTGCCACGTGACTCACTTGTCCCTTGATTAGTGGCCTGGTGGGCCATTGCCCAGTAGGGGGTTGTTGCCAGAGCATTGTGGCGTCCCGCTGTCTGCGCTTGCTTGAGATGAGCAGCCTCCACTGGGGCTGCATGACGTAGGCATGTCAGCTGGCAGTGGCTGGTCCCTCACACCTGCGATGCTGCAGCTGACTCATTATGGCTGCCCGCTCCGCTCGACTTTCCCTGGCTGATGTGGGCCATGATGTCCAGTCTGCCGTGTTGGTTCGCGATTCTGCACAATTCTCAAGTGCGGTCAAGTGCCATATGACTGCAGGACCCTGTTAATGTTGTATGGACGTAAATTATGTAGTGTGAGGTGCCTCTGTTTGAGTGTGCACGTGTTTTTCTTAGTTTTTGGTTAGTTCTACTCCTGTCATGCACTCTAATTTTAAAAGAAATTGGAAATTTGTGGTAAGGTTCTATGGGACCAAACTGCTGACGTCGTCAGTCCCTAGGCTTACACGCTAATTAAACTAACTTAGCTAACTTACGCTAAGGACAACACACACACACCCATTCCTGAGGGAGGACTCGAGTCTCCAATGGGGAGAGCCGCCCGAACCGTGACAAGGCGTCTAAGACCACTCAGCTACCCAGCCCGGCTCTAATTTTATGCTGGCGCTACCTCTATACCTTCACCAAACGTGCAGAATTCTCCCAATACTAAATACTAACTTATTGTACTACCCTATGCCTTTTCTTGTACTACCGAAGTGAATTTTCATACATTTTATTCCTTGTACACTCCTCTTTTATTTTTCGATGTCCGGCAGTGTTGTATGCTGGCACTGAAGTGGCCACGAAGTGCGTCTACTCACTCAGGTGTTGGTGATTTACCTGAAGTCTTTATAGTGGCGAACAAGAAAACAGGAGAATTTTTGTTACACATGGCACTACACACAATGCCCAGTTTACAACTCCACTGTGTAGATGCATTCCTTTATACCATCGCCCCAGCTCAGGTTTCTGCTGGCACTGCGACAGGTAGTGCAGCATTGTTCTGCTGGACACCTGGCCCGACAAGGGGCTGCCCTGTCTGCCCTGTACGGCTATGAACCTCTGGCAAGATTTAGTAAGGGATGGGCTCGCCACCAATTGCTTTCAACTCGCAACATGCTATTTCTACAAGCTAAGAAGCATAAAAATACCTCATGCCTTTATCGCCCAACCAGGCCCCATCAATGTCTGCTCAGGCAGTTAAATTTCTAGAGTCTCTCTCAAGGTATGTCAGATTATAATGAAATCTTTAATAATTTTCCGTATGCGAAAAACAGGAGAGAGAGAAACTTGTCCTCTCTCACAGTGTACTCTCGTTTCATGAAGCCGGCCGCGGTGGTCTAGCGGTTCTAGGCGCTCAGTCCGGAGCAGCGCGACTGCTACGGTCGCAGGTTCGAATCCTGCCTCGGGCATGGATGTGTGTGATGTCCTTAGGTTAGTTAGGTTTAAGTAGTTCTAAGTTCTAGAGGACTGATGACCATAGATGTTAAGTCCCATAGTGCTCAGAGCCATTTGAACCATTTGAACCATCGTTTCATCACACAGGGTGCTCTTATCATAAAGAGACGTTGAGTAATATGTAATCGAAATTTATATCCTCTGATAGTTCCTGCACACTGTCAATCCTTCATACAGTGTTTGCATTCAGTACGTAAGGGGTGTCCAACACGCAGCCCATGGGCCACATGTGTCACAAACCAAGTATCAACATGGCCCAAGAAGTGAGCATATATCACACGAGACGGATGAAAATAAAATAAAATTCACAAAATCCTGTTTATGTAAAGCTACAATAAACTGAATCATAATTCGAAAGATGTAATGAAATACGCAGACATACTTTTGATTTTATGCAAGACTTAGAAAATCGATTTTAGGATTTTCGAAAAATAATCGAGATATTTGTATTTCTGCAACACCTCTTACAAAAGATATAGATTCGTTGTCAGAAGATTTTCAGATGAAATCCAGTGCATTGGAGTCTGACATCCACCTAAAAGAAAAATTTCATCATACATTTTTGTTGGACTTTTATAAATCGTATCTGCGCAGAGACAAATATCCCTTACTGCAGTGTCATGCGTTATATATGTCATCTTAGTTTGGAAGCATGTATGATTGTGAACAGTTATTTTCAAGAGTAAAGCACACAAGGAATAAATAGAAGCAAAATCTCATATTAATACTTTGAGAACACCCTGAGAATTGCAATCACTGCAATCGAACCTGATATTGATACAGTAGTTCCCCAAATTCAAAGTCAAATGTTACATCATTTCTATGATTTGTAATAAAATTATGAGTGAAATCTCATCAATAAAATATCAGATTAATTCAATCTTGCTGCTTTAGAATAAAGAATCATAAATTAATAAATTCTAAATTAATTTAATGTGTTAGATATATACCTTGAACTGTACTCTTATTTTTTGCTGATGTTGAATATATTATGTGTGGCCCAAAGATACTTTTCTTCTTCAAATGCAGTCCATGACAGGTTGGACAACCCTGCAGTACGTTAACGTAACCTCACCCACAAGAGTGACACACCTGCATAAACCTAGACCATTTATAATGGTTTCCATTATCCTTCAGTCAGTACTTGCGCTGTCAAACTGTTATGTCAACATCTTCTTTTTCCTGTTGATCAAAACAGTGGCAGGACGTTACCTCATTGGCGAGATTTGACCCCCACCAACACAGAAGCTTGACGTGAGCACATCCAGCTTCTCCCTCCTCAACACTCAACTATATATAAGCCATGCTGCACAGCTTCAGTCCACATCAGTGTTACTCTGACCATCAAAAGTAGTACCAGTGTGATAGATCCAGTGATGAAGTGAGCAAGCTACCCCATTTGGAAGGTGACGAGATTGAAGGTATGTACTGAAAACACTTTGTGTGTGTGTGTGTGTGTGTGTGTGTGTGTGTGTGTGTGTCGGTGTTGATGTATAGTCATGATCTAATGATTTTTTCCTTGACGTTACACTCGTAGATTCTAGCATACTGTCGCCATTGATGAGGGATGAAACAATGGACCTCGTAATAATTGGTACCCAGAGGGACGCGGTTGGTTCAGGATTACTGAACCAGCGTTGCTATCAAATCAAGATTGCAATCGTGAGTAAGAGTTTTTATATATGTCTCTGAATATTTTTTCTTAGATTATGTGATGTAATGATTCTGTCCGAAGGAATTTTCTACGGTGTTGCTCAAATGGGGGTCGATGAATGTATTATAGTCTAGCCTCGTCTGCTGGCTGCTCCCATGGCGTAGACACTAGATCCAGTCTGCCCGCTCTGCATGTGTTTAGATCCTGGGACGTCGGCACTGTGCCTGTCTCAGATAAAACCAGTCCACCGGCTGAACATCAGTGACAGTAATATCCTCTATATCCCTCTATATGTGTATAAATACTAAGGAGACAAGAGTAATGCAATACCTCCCAATATCGTGTCTGACCTCCAACTGCCTGGCGTAGTGAAGCAACTTGATGCGACATGGACTCAACAATTCGTTAGGATTCCCCTGTAGAAATATTAAGCCCCGCTGGCTCTATGCCACCTCTCAATTACGTCTCATAAATGTTCGATGAGATTCATGTTGGGCGATCTGGGTGGCCAAATCGTTCTCTCGAATCGTCTAGAATGTTCTTCAACCTGCCCGCATCTCGTGGTCGTGCGGTAGCGTTCTCGCTTCCCACGCCCGGGTTCCCGGGTTCGATTCCCGGCGGGGTCAGGGATTTTCTCTGCCTCGTGATGGCTGGGTGTTGTGTGCTGTCCTTAGGTTAGTTAGGTTTAAGTAGTTCTAAGTACTAGGGGACTGATGACCATAGATGTTAAGTCCCATAGTGCTCAGAGCCATTTGAACCATTTTTTGTTCTTCAACCAGTCGCGAACGATTGTGGCCCGGTGACATGTTTGGCACCATTAAGTCCATGAATGGCTGCAAATGGTCTCCGAGTAGTCGAACATAACAATTTCCTGCCAATGATAGGTTCAGTTGGGCCAGAGGACCTGGTCCATTCCACGTAAGCATAGCTCACATCATTATGGATCCACCGCCAACTTGCACAGTACCTTGGGGTCCATGGCTTCGTGACCTCTGCGCCATACTCGAACCCTACCATCAGCTCTTACCGACTGAAATAGGGACTCATCTGAGCAGGCCACGGTTTTCTCGTCGTCTGAGATCCAACCGACATCGTCCTGATCCCAAGTGAGGCTCTGCAGGCCATGTCGTGCTAGCAAACGCACTCGCATCGGTCGTCTGCTGCCATAGCCCATTAACGCCGAATTTCACCGCACTGTACTAATTGATGCGTTTGTCGGACGTCTCACATTAATTTCATACAGTGTAGCTTGTCTGTTATCACTGAAAACTCTGCACAAAAGCCGCTGCTCTCTGTTGGTAAGTGAAGGTCGTCGGCCACCGCGTTGGCCGTGGTGAGAAGTAGTACCTGAAATTTGGTATTCTCGGCACACTCTTGACACTGTGGATCTGGTAATATTGAATTCCCTAACGATTTCCGAAATGGAATGTTCCTTGCGTCAAGCTCCAACTACAGTTCCGGTATGAAAGTGTCTTAATCCACGTCGTGCGGCCGTACTCAACTCGGAATGAATCACCTGCGTACAAATGATGCTTCGTCAGTTCACTGCCCTTTTATACCTCGTGTACGCGATACTACCGCCCTCTTCATATGTGCATATCGCTCCCTCTTCATATGTGCATACCGCTATCCCACGACCTTTGTCACCTCAGTGTATATACTTACGCCTGATACTTACACACTATCATCCGTTGTGTTTCGCAGAAATATCCCAGACCTCTTCACAGCCTAGGACACCATTTTCAGCTCTAAATTGAAAGGGCTGGGGTCAGAGTGTGGATGAGCAAATATGTAGGTAGTAGTAAATCACATAAGAGTGTTTCTACAATAATTGACGGTTGCATATATTGCTTATGACATGTTTTCATTCCTAGGCAGCTTAGATAAAGATACTGCGATGGCTGAATAGGTTAACTCCGCAGCTGTTGACAATGAGTGCGATGAGGTTTTCCCATCTCAAGCCATAAAGCCGTTTTGTGCTGATTTTTATTCAGGTGGTCAACATGTCCTGAACCATGAGCGCTATGATACATCCTAACTGACGTTAGCATTAAGATACTGTTTGTTACGAAATACTGTGGGTTTCTGTTTCTGTTTATCTGTTTCATGGTCACAAAGTGGCAGACGCTAGAGCGATGAAATTCATAGCGCAAGTGCTGCCTGTGAGAAGCTAGTTTGTATTGTCGCGCAATCGACAGCCACACACTGGGAGCAGAAGCCATTGGCATTGTGACAATTATTAACTTACGAATTCATTTAAGGAAAAAAATATTATGTATGTTTCACTAAAGTCTATTCATGATTTGGTTTGACAAGGATACAGAAATGACATATCAGTATCCATATTTTGCTAGTATAAAACTGATAGGCAATAAAGTGATATGGCAAAGTTGTTACTAAGAAAGTACAGAACTTTGTTGGGAATTATTCACAAGATTGTATGTAATGAAAGTACACAATTTTTCTACAAGAGCATTTTGCCTGAAATAGAAGAGTGAACGGTACTTCGAATGAAGTAAACTGCAACGACGCATGTCATTCTTTGAAAATGATAGGTACGTGAACTGAAAGTATATGTGCTACATTATGCTATCTGTGGGTGAAGTATTTGACACAGAAGCTTTAAATAGTGAAAATATTAGGTGCAAATACTCTCCTAGTTCAGATATAATGTGTCTGAAAATATGCTAAAATTACGTATCATCCAGAGAGATTATAATAGGAGTTACGATCTGTTCCGATTTTGACATTTGGCGTAGGGTGTGTAGACAGCCTAGCAACCGATAACTCTGAAGTTATGCCAAGTAAAATTCACATTAAGTACTAAAGCAATATTCCTCTTTAATGGTATTAGATTGGTTTGTGCCCCTGATGCATATGTAGGACCTATAATGTTAAAATTCCTCAAGGAAAGGTAGAAACTGTTGTGGCCAAGGGCTGAAGTCTCGCATGCTATAACGCAAGTCTACGTTTTAGAGTTAGATTTTGAAGAGATAATGTATGCAGAGCAATCTTGAAAGGGTTTTGGACTGACTTGTACAACTCCGTGGAATTATCCTGTCACCGAGTAAGGTGGCGCAGTGGTTAGCACACTGGACTCGCATTCGGGAGGACGACAGTTCAAACCCGTGTCTGGCCACGCTGATTTAGGTTTTCCGTGATTTCCCTAAATCGCTTCAGGCAAATGCCAGGATGGTTCCTTTGAAAGGGCACGACCGGCTTCCTTCCCCATCTTTCCTTACTCCGATGGGACCGATGGTTTCGCTGTTTGGTCCCTCCCCCCAAATCAACCAACCAACCAATTATCTTGTCCGCGTAAAAGCTACGAATCACCAATGAGTTGTTATATGTATATGACGAATGCAACCAAAACGAGAGCGGACAGTTGACACACACGGTCTGATAGATACTCTGATATGCGCGACCACCGCAGTTTTCAGCCGTAAGCTCGTAGGACTGAGATCTAAATGTGGATGAGCGGATATATGAGTAGTATTTGACATTAAAGTGTTTCTGCAATAAATTACACAAGCATACATTGATTATAAGATGCATTTCCATCATTTATAGGGAGCTTAGATAACGATAATGTAATGGAGGAGATAGATCCCATGCCGAGCTGACCAATATAACGGGAAACAGTCAACCACCTTATGATGAGAAGATGAACTACCGATGGAATGATACCGAGAAGGACTATTGCTTATGCCAGTACAAGAAAATAATTATAGATAACTGCATATGATTCTTGTTTTGGAACTGTTATGCATAATACTTATATATGTTTTTTTCCCCACAGGACTGTTGGAACTGTCTGGAAATGGTGTCGCAATAACAACGTAGTCCGGACTGTTATCACGCTTGCCTCGACCTCGCTCATCATCGTATTCGCCTCTACCCGACCTGTCATAACATCCGCCTTGGCCGACAACATCGCGATCACCAGTTGGACATACAATGAAGCGCCAAAGAAACTGGTATAGGCATGCGTATTCAAATATAGAGATAAGTAAACAGGCAGAATACGGTGTTTGCGGTCGGCAACGTCTGTATAAGACTAGTGTCTGACGCAGTTGTTAGATCGATTACTATTGATGCTACAATGGCAGGTTATCAAGATTTGAGTGAGTCTGAACTTGGCGTTATAGGCGCACTAACGGTGGGGCACAGCATCTCCGAGGAGAGATGAAGTGGGAATTTTCCCGTACGAAAATTTCACTAGAGTACCGTGAATATCAGGAATCCGGTAAAACATCAGATCTCTGACATCGCTGCGGCCGGAAAAAGATTCCGCAAGAACGGGACCAACGACGCCTAAAGAGAATTGTTCAACGTCACACAAGTGCAACCCTTCCGGAAGTTGCCACTGATTTCAGTGCTGGGTCATCAACAAGTGTCAGCGTGCGAACCATTCAACGAAACATGAACGATATGGGCTGCCGGACCCGAAGGCCCACTCGTGTACCCTTGGTGATTGCACGACACAAAGCTTTGCGGCTCGCATGACTGGACTGTTGATGGCTGGAAACATGTTGTCTGGTCGGACGAATCTCGTTTCAAATTGTATCGAGCAGATGGGCGTGTACTGGTATGGAAACAACCTCATGAATACATGGACCATGCATGTCAGTAGGAGACTGTTCAAGCTAGTGGAAGCTCTTTAATGGTATGGGGCGTGTGCAGCTGGAGTGTACATACGACTCTGACAATTGACACATATGTAAGCATCCTGTCTTATCATCTGCATCCATTCACGTCCAGTGTACACTGCGATAGACTTGGACAATTCCAACAGGACAGTGAGACACCCCACACGTCCAGAATTCCTACAGACTGGCTCCAGGAGCACTCTTCTGATTTTAAACACTTCCGCTGGCCACCAAACTCCCCAGGCATGAACATTATTGAGCGTATCTGGGATGCCTTGCAACGTACTGTTCAGAAGAGATCTCCACCCCCTAGTGCTCTTTACGGATTTATGGACAGCCCTGCAGGATTCACGGTGTCAGTTCCCTCCAGCACTACTTGAGGCATTAGTCGAGTCCTTGCCACGTCGTGTTGCGGCTCTTCTGCGTGCTCGCGTTGCCCTACACGACATTAAGCAGATGTACCAGTTTCTTACCAACTGACAAACAGCAGTTTTCGTGTCTGTACTACTATACTCCGATTAAAATTACGTTGCAATTGGCGTTTTAGCGAGTCGAGTGGCACGCAATAGTATTTCTTTCTCGAGTGCCACGAGCTCGATGTGACGCTTGTCTTGTAGGTACATTCAGAGCGTTGTGAAGCGTGGCTGGTTGCACACCGTAAACACAGCCCCGCCCCCCCCTGCCTCTGCAATCTGTCAGTCACCAGTCACAAAGTAATTTTAGTCAGATTGTAGTTTAGGGCAGCACCAAGTTAGACACACTCTTTGGTTAGAGGCACATGTTGGGACAGGATCTTGTATCTCAGCATAAAAAACTTTACTGCAATCTTCCGAGACCCAGTCCGATTCCCTAAAGGCGTGTCTTCTCATTTTGGAAGGGAGCGTGCCAAATCACTAACAATCTGCTGTATCCCGCCATCAAGTGCAGTGCAGTTTTATGATGCGAAGTTACGTACTCCACGAAACAAGATGGTAATAGTGGTGATGACAAAATCATCCTATATATTTGAGGAGGAAATGGTGTGATATTACAGGACACCTCAATTGCTGGGTGGTTCCAAGATTTTACCTTGACTCCCATAACGGTCCAGTTTTTGGAAATACAGGAAAGAGGGTCAAGTAAGGTACTCAGCTGTATACTGCACCTGAACATTCACTCACATATGTGATTGCTTGAGACTTCATACCGTAAACAGTTTTTCTTTTAAATACAGATGTTAAAACTATTAAAATAAAACTGAACGGGATGTCCAATGGTCCGCTGAGTTGTATTTTTTCAGGTCATTTATAAACCCACAGAACCAATTTCGCAACTATTTGAGTTGCATCTTCTGGTGCAAATATCTCTTCAAAATAGTTTTTAAAAATTAATGCAGATATCTCAAATATCCTGAAATACTGAATGACTAGACAACATGTAAGAAAATATCACGTTTCAAGCTAGGAAATTCGTGTGGATCACATACTCACAACAAGAACGGGCTTCTATGTACTTATTAAATGCAACTTGTTAGTTCATACCAAAAGAAAGTACTTACAAATGTTATGTCATAGGTTACACAATGCTGCAGTGTAACAATTAGCGTGACTAGGTAATGATTTCAGCACTTCTCAAAAAAGACCAGCGTCTAATGATGAAAGTCATGTCTAAAACGCAAGACTGGAATTAGGAATCAGAACTGTCCCTTAATTAAAAACAGTGAAACAGTAACTCAGATGAAAAATAGATGGGGACCATCCCCATGCGACGTGGATCAAATGAAAAAAAAAAAAAAGAGAGAAAACCGAGACTAAACTGAGTTACGTCACTTAAAAATTATATGTATTCACTCACATGTTTTTGACTCATTAAATGGGTGGATCTTCTGCATCCCTCTTCCAAGGGATGTGGCTGCTAAAAAGGGTTGTATTGATGTCCAAAATGTGGAAGGCGACTTTTGTGTTGCTTTGTCACTTCAGGCTTGTGAAAGAAATTATAAGAATTATCGTGAGCGTATGACCCAGTACAAAACGGACGATGTTTGTGCAATTTATACTTTGATGGCGATTTATCCACTAAACTTCAGGACTTACCTAAATATGAGCGGCAGAATCCCCATATATGCAGGGCTAGTCATGAGGAAAGGTACGTGCTTTGAGGGGTGATAGTGCTCGTGAGAGTGAATGAAAAACTTGATACGGACTTATGCTCTACTCCGAATGGTTTCCGAGATAGAACACGTTTAATATTCATTGTTATTTATTTTCTGTACTATCAAACGTTGTCACTGTTTACAACGTACCACAGTAGTGTAGAGCAAGTTGAGACGAACGGTTTGATACGGGATACTTGTCTAGCAAGTCGAGAAGCTACGTCAAATTGGCCACTACGCAAAACACAGCAAATGCGCGTCGCGCGAATTTTTTCAGTATTCTCGCTCTCTCTTTTCACAAAATGTTAGTTCTAGAGAAAAAAAATGAATAGGACCTTTTTTATAGGAAATTTAATATAGTTTAATTTTTTACTGCGACACGTTTTCGCTCGAGGGAGCGGTTTTCGAGTTATTAAAGAAAAACATACGAAAGTGATATTAAATGTGTTCTGTTTCGGAAACCACTGGAAATAGGACATACGTCGACTTGAAGTTTTTTGTTCAGTATCGCGAACACTATCACCCCTCAATGCACTTACCTTTTCTCCTGGCTCACACTGTATATTAGGTCATGTTTAGGGTTTGAAGGAAGAAGAAAGCGAGTCAGAACAGCACGATGATGATATGTCGAATAACATTAAGCGTAAAATCATTGGACATCTTCACTTTTCTAATTTCACAGGCCAGTGTCTCTAGAGAGACAACACTACTGCTTCGTAAAGAACAAGTCCACTTCATTTCCCCATAATTGAGCAAGAAACATCAAACATAGCATTTTGTGAAGGTGTCTCAGCCGGTTTGATTAACAATGCATCTGCTGGATTTTTCGAAAAGAATCTGTAAGTGTGGAAATGCCCCCTGAGGCAAACATGTTGTTAAGATTTAAGAATACCCCCCACCAGGAACTGCACATGTGTTGTAATCAGTTTGATCCATACACTGGGGAAGCTCCTGCAAGGTGGATGCTCTCTAAGCTTGTACAAGTTGTAAGCGAAGTTGATGTCATTTGTGGCATTAGCATTCCCATGGCTGAATGGTAAGAAAATGATAAATTGAACAAGAATGCAGTTAACTGTCACATTTGTGGGCTGGTGTTGGCTAGAGAAATGGTAACTCTGTATAGAGAATGCTTACATCTGATGGGGAAGTTCCGCAGTGCAGTACACAATCCATGCAATCTCAACTACCAACTGCCATAACACATACTCCTTTTCTTCCAAAATCTGATTGCATATGATGCTCATTTTATCGTTGAGCACTTGGCTAAATTTCGTTTGCGCAATGAACAGGTTATGTTACGTGGCATATTTTCCCCAAAACTGTCGTACAACATATTTCATTATATTATATGCTCATCCGCTTGAGCAGTTAGTCGTCCTATTAAGCTGCATTATAACCGCAGACATATTCATTCCTGCCAGTGCTGTCCGGCTAATTGTTTCTTCTCTTCCATTCTTTTATTACAATGAGAGCCTTGTCATTCTTCTGCAGAGCTGAAAGCCTCCAAGCTGGCTGGGCCAACACAGAAACGTACTTAATGGGGCCAGGAGAACCCACAAACTTCTTCAGGGCCGACGGCTGATTTCAGAGCAGGTAGTCGAAAGCAGAGTTCGCTCCGCCCACCTCAGTGGTCTGGGTGGTACAGAAGGATAACTATATGCCAAAGAACAGTATTGTTCGAGACATGGGAAAGAATAGTTTCATAAAAGTTAAAGATCAAAGCCAGGTGCACTCTTTCAGAGACGCTGCAGCGTGAGAACCGCTTCGGCAGCCATGCCACGGAAGGATGGTCGTTTCAAATCCTAGTAACGTGCTTTTTCATTGGTTCACAATGTTTATTTCTCTAGAGTGCATATTTCTCGTGTATGTCTACATCTAAGTCTTTCTATATGTCAGCTTCAGAATCGTACCATGGGGTGGAAACAGTTTACTGAATTTCTCCTCACACTACAGCACTGTTGGCTAATTACAGCAAAATCTACTGGAGTAGGAGTTTGTTTAGCCTTTTTTAAAAATTGTAACGGACGGAGCTCATAATATCTGCTACTATTGCCTGGCAAGATTCCTGTTCTGGCAGAAACATCCAAGTTTCGAAGCATTAAGGTAGAGAACACTTGCTCCTGTGGGACTGAAGAGTAAAGACTTGCTGCTGAGAGGTTGGTGCGACGGGTCTTGCAGCCATATGAAAAGTTTTCTCCATTTTAGGACTGAGTATAGAAGCTGAGCAAGACTAAAAGGCCGGCCGAAGTGGCCGTGCGGTTAAAGGCGCTGCAGTCTGGAACCGCAAGACCGCTACGGTCGCAGGTTCGAATCCTGCCTCGGGCATGGATGTTTGTGATGTCCTTAGGTTAGTTAGGTTTAACTAGTTCTAAGTTCTAGGGGACTAATGACCTCAGCAGTTGAGTCCCATAGTGCTCAGAGCCATTTGAACCATTTGAACCAAGACTAAAAATCTCCAGCTGTTACCACAGCCGACTTCCAGCTTCATGATGAATGACTGTGGTAAGAATGAGCCGACACTTCAATCACCGATTCGGTAGGAACGCAATGTTAGTTAAATCCCACCAGGAGCACAGTTTTAACATGTCACAGGCAGCTAGTTGCTTCGCTCATGCACTTTGGCGGTCTTACTGGTGTTCATACTTATATTTCCATGTTTTTTCTTTAATCCACTAACCACTCTTGCAGTCATTGGATACATCCGTGACTTACTACAATAATTACGGTTTTATCGTGCTCGCCCACCTGTGCCAAGCTTATATTCCACAACTGTAATCCCTTTTCCATTTATTAAATCATCATTTACGTATCTCAATCGGAAATTCATGTGTCGATGCTTTATGATAATAAACCTGATTGTTACAGTGATCACTTGTTTCTGTTATACAAGGATGATCCCTCCTCTCATTAATGTATCAATCTGTAGTGCCTTACCCATGTTATCATGCTTCATTGAGTGACCCCTTTTAATTATCATTAAATAAAATGTTCCCATTTGTGTGACATTATCATTTCCTTAAAATTTCCATGATCTTATGGGGAGCTTCCATTCTCTGTAGGTCACCAGAGATCGGATTATAGTATCTTAGGGGTATGCTTAACAGTTCAAATGACAGCTTGCAGTTAGTGTCCTGCCCTAGAGCGTGGAAAAATACAGTCCGCAGTTCGTGGTCGTGCGATAGCGTTCTCCCTTCCCGCGCCCGGGTTCGATTCCCGGCGGGGTCAGGGATTTTCTCTGCTTCGTGATGACTGGGTGTTGTGTGACGTCCTTAGGTTAGTTAGGTTTAAGTAATTCAAAGTTCTAGGGGACTGATGACCATAGATGTTACGTCCCATAGTGCTCAGAACCATTTGAACCATTTTTTTTGGAAAAATACATTTCATTTGCTGATCAAACCACATTGAAAATAATGCTGTATTTCCTGGACGCACAACATTTTGTGCATGCACCGCTTCAGAAACCTGCTGAAACTGTGCAGCAGGAGGACTTACACATCGGCTGAGGTGCACACCCTGCTGATTCTAAGTTTGAGCTCTGGCCAAAGAAGTGGGTCTCCCCATACGAGTACGTGGGTTCGTTGGAAAAACCCAACAAAACCACATTGCCTGCCATAATCACATTTTCCTATAATACTACAGGCAAATCCATCATGGATATTGGTATGGGTTTGCAGTGAGTGTTTGGTGGGAATTTAACGTCCATGATTTAGGGGAGTGTGCACGACTTCATATGGATATGGACATACAATTGCTAGCAGATATTTTCGAGGAAATCTGGAATGTATGGATGGAACCGCACACATTTGATCCTGCCTTCGATTACAATACACCAAGGCTTACGTGGGACACACAGGTGAGGAAGATGCGTGTCAACACCGAACTTTTGACCAATGGTGACACATTGCTCTTCCCCAAACGCAGGATTCGTAGGAGACTCTGGCGGTGTGTTGATAGGCACGCCAAGACAAATAACCCACAAATGAGTGAAGAGTTTAGTGCATCCATCAATTTGAATTACATCCTGTAGTCAGACGTAAACAACTTTATGGGCATGCCATGCAACAGTTTCAGACAACTGGAAGGTTTTTACGGCTTCTTAATAAGGGTATCGTCAGGTTAGGTGATTTGAGAGAGGTGTCAGCATAGGCCCACAGCAAACTGAAGCTACGTCCGGGGTGCCTAGTTCTGCGAAAAGGTTCCCTCCTCAAGCTAATGATAACGCTTGTGGATGGAAAGAGATACGCAGTGCACTACAGAAACACCCAGAAATGCATAAAGTGGATAGTGAAATTGGATAGAGTCATCCACGCAATTAAATTCTGTCAGCATCCCTGACTGAAGGAATACATTGATGTTAAAAGAGGGCTTATGCTACGTGTGACTTTGAAAAAGATTTTTTTAACCTTGCAGTTTTCGGAGAAACAGTCAAGAAAATAAGAAATCAATGTGAAATTCACTTAAATACGAAGTAGAAGGGGAGATATGGCGCAAAGAATTAGATCAACAGGTCTTATGTATTCGATAATCACTCTGTAGATGTACGAGGGACAGAGTTCACGAAACCTGTTTATGTCGATATACGTATATTGGACCTATCCAAATTACACATGTATCGGTTCCATCTTGAGTTTGCGAAATCTCATTCTGTATACCCAAAGTTACTTTACATGGATACAGACAGCTTCATCTGTTGGGTAAAGTGCTGTGATTCATATAACACCCAACACATTTAACATGTATGTATATTCCATCAATAATCCTTATGGCATAAAACATGTGAACAACAGGGTTATCAGCCTAATGAAAGATGAGGCCAATGCCTTACAGATTGTAGAGTTTGTAGGCATTAGATCATTTGCGACATGCTTCCCCAGTGACTCTCATGGTTGAAGACTAATGACTAATTTAAGTGGATGAATGGTGGTGTTAGTGGATCTCCACCACCTCCTCCTCATATGGTGTGGCAAGTAACCTTCAGTCATGGAGCCATGTGGTACACAATGTATTGTAACTGTTGTGACATGATGACAAATGGGTCATTTGAGAGAATGGAATCGAAACCCTACCACACTCACAGTAGCCATTTGGGTGATAGAAAGAGAGTGTACATACACACAGCAAAAAAATTTTTGCATCACCCCGATTCCCAGAACTCCTGAAGACAGACGTTGACTGTGGATATTGTATCACAGACACAGTCCCTTTGACTGTTCAGAGATGTAACTAAACCCGCCCAAAGATGTAAATAACCATGCATGAGCAGCGCCTATTAGACGGAGGGGTTCCGACAGCCGATCAGCTCCAGTCATTCCACCAGGAAGGAGGTACATGGCTCGTGTTGTCTGTAGTTCAACCATGCCTAGACGGTCAATACCGCGGTTCGATCGCGTCCACATTGTTACTTTGTGCCAGGAAGGGCTCTCAACAAGGGAAGTGGCCAGGCCTCTCGGAGTGAACCAAAGCGATGTTGTTCGGACATGGAGGAGATACAGAGAGACAGGAACTGTCGGTGACATGCCTCGCTCAGGCTGTCCAAGGGCTACTACTGCAGTGAATGACCGCTACCTACGGATTATGGCTCGGAGGAACCCTGACAGCAACGCCACCATGTTTAATAATGGTTTTGTACAACTACAGGACGTCGGGTTACGACTCAAACTGTGCGCAATAGGCTCCATGATGCGCAACTTCACTCCCGACGTCCATGGTGAGGTCCATGTTTGCAACCACAACGCCATGTAACGTGGTACAGATGGGCCCAACAACGTACCGAATGGACCGCTCAGGGCTGGTATAACGTTCTTTTCACCGGTGTGTACAGCAATCTGGACCACCACCTCTGAAGGTCTCGTTGCATGGTGGTACAACATGCAATGTTTGTTTTTCATGAGCAATAAAAAGGGCGGAAATGACGTTTATGTTGACCTCTATTCCAATTTCCTGTACAGGTTCCGGAACTCTCGGAACTGAGGTGATGTAAAACTTTTTTTGTTTCAAATGGCTCTGAGCACTATGCGACTTAACTTCTGAGGTCATCAGTCGCCTAGAACTTAGAACTAATTAAACCTAACTAACCTAAGGACATCACACACATCCATGCCCGAGGCAGGTTTCGAGCCTGCGACCGTAGCGGCCGCTCGGTTCCAGACTGTAGCTCCCAGAACCGCACGGCCACTCCGGCCGACAAAACTTTTTTTATGTTTGTATTTAATTGCAAATAAAATTGTGTTTGTATGCAGAATAGCATGACCTGTTTGTTATAGTATAAACAGGTGTGTGTGTGTGTGTGTGTGTGTTTGTGTGTGTGTGTATGTGTGAGTTGATTGCACACTATGTGTGCATGTAAATTATGTCTTAGTTGGTTGCACAATATGTATGTGTACACAGTGATTCAAAAGTCATGTCCCATAGGATAAAATCTACATTGGTTATTCAATAGTATTGGACTATACAACAAATTCTTAATTAGTGGAGACAGTGAAAATGCAAAGAGACGAACACACACTACAGACGTGCTTCAATCACAGAAACAAAACGTTACATTATCAGTGAGTGATGACCTGAAACTTAACAGTAAAATGCAACCGCCATCACCAGTCATTTTTTCACAAATACCTGTAATGCAGAAAGTGTTAAAATGACTGCTATCCTGCAGATGATACATCTGAACACAGAAATTGACACTGCTGGGCACTGACTCTAACATTGCTGTTGGTGCGTATTTCTGTACAGGCTCTGGTGATATTCTCCTGCAGATCAATTAATGTTCTTGATGTGTTGGTGTACATTGTAGATTTGAAGTTGCCCCAAATGAAAAAGTCCCGCTGCATCATGTGTGGTGACCTAGGTGGCTATTCCAACAGACCCCATATATCATTCCAACATCCAGGAAGAAGCTCATCCAAGAGTCATTGGTCGTTTTGTCTGAAATGTGGAGGTCTGCCATCCTGTTCATTTCCATTCGAAAAGCAGATAATCGAAATAGGGTAATAATGTTTCCTCAAGATGATGTGCATAGCATGCAGCAGTGAGTGTGTCGTTAAAAATGTGACACCAATGATGACATCACCATGTATTCCACACCACCAGTTAACTTAGGGTTAGACAGAGTATGCGTCTCGACAGCGAGATGGGGATTGTCGTTTGTCCAATAGACAGCGTCATGTCTATTCATCTTCCCATTTAGGTGGAAACTATGTTCATTGGTGAAGAAAGTGTCAGCTTCGATGTTCCACAGTGGGTGCATCTTTCTTAACATCATTTGCAGAATTGCACCTTTGTGTCAGCATCAACACTGTGGAGTTCTTCGAGAATGTGAATTAAATAGGCATGCAAACGATTAGAGGACAGTATCCTGGACATGGAGGGCTGTCTGGTGCCACGTTCCTGTGCCACATTCCTTGTTGACTGAGTGGGGCTCACAATCTCCTCAGCTAGTAAGGCTGCTGTTTGTGTATCCCCTGTCGCTATGCATGGTCATCTGGAACGTCTTCTGTCGTGAATACTGCTTGTAAACTTGAACTGTTTCATTAAATGGCAAATCATTTTGTGATTAGGCGTACCTTGGTTTGGATATCATCTGTAATATTCCGCTGCTGCTTCACACTGACTCATGTCTGTCATATGGATGAGAACCATTTCTATCTTCTTCTGATGTGTGTACACTATTTGTGCACTACAGTGCTGAACAGCACCACCCTACACAGTTGTGCTGATAATCGTTCGTTTAACATCCTACTGTCAGACTACAGTAATCAGCTGCCTCACAGACCACCAGCCATATGGTACTATGCACTGCACGTGACAGATCGTTTCGGCGGTGTGATGGTACTGGGTCGTTTCTCTCGTTGTAGTTTTGGCTATCTCCACTACACTAATACCGAATCTGTCCTATGGGACATGACATTTGAATCACCCCCTGTTGTGTAGTTTATCCACCTGATGATAGTCATCCCAGTCAGTGTCATTACTGCCAAGTCCTTCTCGTTTTCCATATAAAAAAGTCTTCCTAATATATAAAAAGTGGTATTAAAGAAAGCTTAACCTGCCAGGTTAGCCGAGAGCACTAATGCGCTGCTTCCTGAACTCGGGTAGGTGCGCCGGTCCCAGATCGATCTGCCCAGCTGATTAACGACGTGGGCCGGTGTGCTGGCCAGCCTGAATGTGGTTTTTAGGCGGTTTTCCACAGCCCACTAGGTGAATACCGGGCTGGTCCCCACGTCCCGCCTCAGTTACACGACTCGCAGACATCTGAACACGTTCCCACTCTTCCATGGATTACACTAGACGCAAAGAGCTGGGGTACTGTGATTCTGTCCTATGAGGTATGGGATGGCGGCAGGAAGGGCATCTGGCCACCCCTTAACATTAACATTGCCAAATTCGTACCTAATCATGCCGACCTTGCAATACCATGGGATAAAGGTGCAACCAAAAGCATAAAAGATATTAAAGAAAGCTTAACATTACAGCTGCTGTGTTATAAAAATAATTCTGACTGTAACAATTGTGTCAAAAAAAGGAATGATAACTTTAACGTTTGATAACGCCGTCGTAGAACTGCTGCAGAAATCGCACATCGTAACGTTTTTTAAAAATTTCTCCTGACGAGCGTGCTACATAGATTCTATTTTAGTGTATGTACTAGCTGGGGCACCCAGCTTCGCTCAGGGAGTAGATATGAGATCGTGTGGCAGTTGGAATAAAAGGATAAACTTTAAAGTATAAAAGGTAAAAAAATTATTGAAAACATATTCTAACTGTTTATAATACTTGTTAATGTATGAGAAGTAAAAAAAATATTTCCAATATTTGTTTATAAACAACACTTTTCATTTTATTATCGGGGGTATATACTTACAGATTTTTCGGATTCCCTACTCGAGAGCAAACTACACATAGATGACCATGAAAGAAGCAGGAGTATTTGAGGTTGATGCCGCAATATTTTAAAGTTTGTCCTTGCGCTTTGTTAACTCTAAACCTGTAGGCTAATTTGGTTGAAAATTGCAGTCTTGAAACTGGAATGACAGTTCAGTGGAGATCAGTGGAATTGTGGGGACAAATAGTGTGTGTCCTCTTTACTTTCCAGTTCAGCTTCGATGATGTTATTCGGTAGCTGGTTGACGAGAATCCTTGTTGCATTACATAGTTTTTGCGAGTTGATATTTCTGAGTAGTATGATTGGAGATCCAATTTTAGGTCGAAGGCAGTGAATTGGCATTCCTGGTACTTGTATAGAGATTTAAAAATTCTGTAGGGAAGTTCACACTTTCTTCAACATTTACCATCGTGTCGACCGATTTGTATATTCTCTCTTCACTGGGAATTTTCTTTTGAATATTAAAGTTGACATTGTCGACAATATTATTTTTAGCTGTCAAAATTGCCGTTTCCAGTAGCCAGTCCAGATTGGTATTGTTGTGAGCAATGTTAGGATAAATTTGGTCGATGTGTTCGTTTTCAGCAGTGGCTATGTTGCAGAAATGATTCTTGTGTTTAATAAGGCCGGTTGTCTGATCAGTAGGATATACAGTATGTGTAAAAGAGTAAAAGATGTTGAGCAAAATGTGCTGTTGTTTCGTCTTTCCATAGTTCAACTCTCATATCTTTTTGTTAGTCGCAGTATTTGTATGTGTGGCCAGAGATCTGATTTTCTTTAAGCATGCATTGATCTCGTCTGCTGGTATTGACTTGGGGATAGCTGGAAGTATTTGTCGAAAATCTCCTAAGAATATGAGTAGAGCTCCTCCTACCACTTCACAGTTTCCAGCAAATGGTTTCAAGTGATTTTTTTATGTGCTATTGTGCATTCGTCCTAGAAGTGTGGCTGTAATACCAGATGATGGCAGTGCAAGTGCGGTGTGTTGTTTAGCATGTATTTCCGCCAGAAATAGATTAGTTATAAACGTTTTCCTGGTGGCGCCTGCTACGTCTAAGTAAATAATTCCACCAGTGTTGTCGATCCGGTCCATGACAACGCTGTAAATTTCCTTTTGATTGTCACTGAGGAGTGGTTTGTCGTGAGCAATGTACTGAAGAAGTGCGTTGATGATGTAGCTTTTTTCCTTTGTAATTTCAAAGAAAAAAAAGTTCAAACGTGTGTGAATTCCTAAGGGACCAAACTGCTGATATCATCGGTCCGTAGACTTACTCACTACTGAAACTAACTTGCTCTAAGAACAACACAGACACTCATGCCCGAGGGAGGACTCGAACCTCCGGCGGAGGGGCAGCGCAATTCGTGACATGGCGCCTTACACTGCGCGGTCCCTACGTGGGGCGTAATTTCAAACCTTACCACACCAATAGCATATTTTCGTGGTGTTTGTACTAAGGTCTGCGTGTTTATTGGTAAGCATTTATCTTCTAGGCGAATGATTGCTTCAATGAGGATGTCGAATTCTATGGTCAGTTCAGGATGAGCTTGTCGGATGTGGTACAGTATGTAGTCACTCCTATTCTCTTTGAAGGCAAATATGTCTCCCATTTGTTCAGCTGAGGTTGTGAGTGAGGCTTCTTATAGTGTTAATTCCCAGTGTTTGTCGTTTTCCAGTAGTCCTAAGCGTTGGCATGCTTCTCTGTACGTCTGACATTGGTAACCGCGAATGGTGGCTCTGAGCACTATGGGACTCAACATATATGGTCATCAGTCCCCTAGAACTGAGAACTACTTAAACCTAACTAACCTAAGCACATCAAACAACACCCAGTCATCTCGAGGCAAAGAAAATCGCTGATCCCGCCGGGAATCGAACCCGGGAACCCGGGCGTGGGAAGCGAGAACGCTACCGCACGACAACGCGAATGGTCTTGAGATCTGAGAAACTTGCTGTTCCCCGTATCTCATGTAGCAACATCCTGCGATACAAACATTCGGCGTTGTTCGGATGTACGTCGTGTACTTGGCACTAGTGCGCCAGTTTTCAAGAGTCCTGGATCTTCTAGTGGAATTCCTTGTTTTCGTCGTTGAAAGGTTTTTGTTTTTGTGTTCTACATATAATAGGTAGGGACGTTGACATATAGTAGAGGAAGTGGTGGTAATATGGCCCCTGCAACAAATATGGCCCTCCTTAATATCTTAATAACATTTAGCTGAACTCTAGTGGTGATAGCTGGAACTAGTCTAGTAGTATCCTCACTGGCCTGTAGGAGCGCTGGAAGCAGGTCAGTACAGTGGTTGAGTGACAGTGAGGTTATATTTTTAAAGCTCCTATTCAAAACTTTTAGAGGTATGTGAATTTCACTTTATCGGCGTACCATTATTGGTTAATACTTAGATGTAAGCACCATGCATACAACCTAGAAAGTATTGGCAACAGTTTCAAATACATTAAAAGTGTGATATTGTTTCGTTTTTAAGTTTGACACGTGTAGGTGACTGTAATTGGTGCTTGTAATGTGGACCCTGGGGTCCATATTATAAGCAGTCCATAAAATGTTTTTATTTTTGTTTTCAGATGCCTAGGACTAATCTGGCACCTAAGCCAATCCCCAAAAGGCAGGTGTGGGATAAAAAACAAAATGCGAGAGGTAGTGTATGCTGTCGCAGGCAAAACGATGGGAGTTAAAAAAGCATCGAAACATTTTGCTGTACCAAAAACAACTCTGCACCAGTATGTGTGTGAGGCTAATACCTCACAGACGGCAGATGTTGAAACTAAAAAGCTTGGAAGAAAACCAACTCTACCAGCAGCCCTAGAAAGTGAACTAGTGGATTACTTACAGTATATGGAGGCCAAATTCTATGGTTTTACTCATATGGATGTTCGAAAAATGGCCTACCAGCTTGCAGTTAGGAATGGAATTGCAACAAACTTCAGAAATGAAATTGTTGGAAGGGCTTGGCTTGACCATTTTTTTCGACGTCATCAAGATAAACTTACAATTAGAAAGCCAACCGGCACGTCGTATGCTCGAACAAAATGCTTTACCTGTGAGAGAATTAACTCATTCTACGACTTGCTACAAGCTGAATACCAGAAACATAAATATCCAGAAGATCGTGTATGGAACGTCGACGAAACAGGCCTTAGTATAGTTAAGACTAAGATACTGCAAGTAACTGCAAGCAGACATAAACGCCAAATTTGTTCTCTGACTGCTGCAGAGCGTGGGTCTCTAGTAACAGTCATCTGTTATATGAGTGTGGGAGGTTCTTATGTTCCGATGTTCATATTCCCGAGAACGAATATGGCAGACGTTCTTATGAAGGTGCTCCTCCTGGGTCGATTGGGAGAGTCCAACCGGATGGGTTCAAGCAAACCTATTCACGGACCGGTTGAAACATTTTGTTGAAAAAACAAGGCTGACAGAGACTTCGCCTATTCTACTCATCCTTGATGGTCACTTCTCCCATGTAAGGAATATTGTTGTGATTGATGTGGCAAGAAGAAACTTCATCACCATTTTGTCAATGCCTTCACACAAAATACACAAACTGCAACCCATGGATCGTACTTTTATGGGTGCACTTAAGACTCACTTAAACGAGAATATTCGTCAGTGGATGCTCCATGAAAGCAAACCTGTTGGACCCTATGATACAGCGTCTCTCTTTGGCAAGGCCTACCTCCGGTGTACAACTGTCATTAATGCAGTAAATGGGTTTAGGTTAACAGGAATTTATTCCTTAGGAAGAAATATATTTCTAGATGATGAATTCATCGCTGGGGAAGTAGTCCCGATTCCTGCGCCTGCCGACCAACTGGAACAACAGGAACCCGAAAAGAGAGTTCAGACTGAAGAGGACTTTGATGCTATTGAATTTCCTGTCCATGAGCCTACTAAAATTGCATTTACTGTGTCTCCAAGGGATATCCATCCCATACCTGAGAAGATGAAAATATGGTCTCGTGGGCGAAAACCGTGTGTCGCTAGTCTTGTGACAGGATCTCCATATAAAAACGAATTAGAAGCTTACATAGAAGAGAAAAAAACTGCAGCTAATCTTTGTGGCCGTGGATGCGGACGAGTGACATTAACAGCTATCAGAAGGAACTTATATGATATATCAAAGACATCTTGTTCTGGAACCAGACCCAAACTCGTAGCAGAGGGCGTGGTGCATCTGGTCGTGGAAGAGGTGTTAGTAAGAATAGTCGACAGTTAAAGAAAACTTTGATTAAGCAAGAAGAAATGGACAGTGATGACTCAGATTGTGTTGACGATGACGTCATGGGGCTCTCAACTGGTTCTGGTGATTCTATATGTGACCTTCCGGTTGGTGAACTCCAGCCAGATAAAGACGATACTCTTTGCCTATTCTGTGACGGGAAGTTTTCAAATGATGTTCGTTGCGAATTATGGGTGCAATGCCTAATGTGCTCTTTATGGGCTCACAACGAATGTGCGGGGGCGGAGAAAGAGGTCTATATTTGTGACTTCTGTCGCTAGTACTGTGCTACTTTGTACTTTTATGCTTTTAGGTTTTTAGGGGACTGGTGACCTCAGATGTTAAGTCCCATAGTGCTTAGAGCCATTTGAACTATTTTTTTATATTTCATAATAAATTCGTATTTTAATTAAAAAACAATTCTTTGCTTTTCTCGCAGCAAAAAAGCCTTAAAATATACTGGGGGTCCATATTACAAACACCATAGGGGCCATATTAACTGTACATCTTGTTCGCAGTCAAATTTATCATCTTTGTGAAACAAAATAATAATAAATATATTCTGACATTTTAAGGAATTTAATCAATATAATGTCTTAGTTAACTGTCAGTAGAGTATAACTATATCAACTAAGGCACTATTGTTGTATTATTGTACAATATTTTTTTGAAAAACAAACTGGGGGTCCATATTACCACCACTTCCTCTAATGTTTTCGTGAATGAATCCGTTTGGCACTGTTGTTAAAAAGCTGTTAGTGTTGTATTCTGAGGTGGTTCGCTTCAGATTTTTCTGGCGGTGTCTTTTGTGAAGTAAACTCTCTGTGCAGTCTCCAAATGTACTGCCAGATGATGCACAGTTGGTTAGTGTTTGTGTATGGGGAAACCGAAAATCCACCACGCTGCTTCGTTACTGTTGATGTACCTTCCCATATGGTACATGAGGATCTCGTCACTTCTGTTTTGTTGTTTCCCGTCTTTGGCTAATTGAAATACTGGCATGTCACTGGCTTTGTTCATATACTTAGACATATTTGATGGATTTCAATGAATTGTAGTATTCTACGTTTATGTGTGCTTGGAACATTTTGGAAAGTAGTGAGGTATATGGTACTACTCACTGATGATCTATTTCCAGTTCATCGCTGCCTCGTATTCGTAATTTTGCTGTGAAGCCACGTTTCTAGGTGATCGTCTTCGGTATTTGGGATAGCCATCAATTCCGGTTTTTGTGTCGTCCAAGTATGGTTTTGGGTATTTTTTTGTACATTTTCCATCACTCATACATGGCGAATTGGGGTTTAATGGCCCATATGGTCCGTAACCATGTTTTTCACTACTATGTCATGCAGTCTCGGATCTTTTTGTGAACTGGGAAATTCAGGTTGGATGATTTTGTCGATATCCGTGGGATGAACTCTGTCGTGTAGCCATACCAGATGGTGTGAGTAAGGCAGTCCTCATTTTTGCCATTCGATTGTGTACTTCTAGCATGTAGCGGTTCCAAAGATGTGGTATTTTGAGATGGCTTCAATATATCTTGTTTGTTTTTGTCGGAAAACTCGGGCTGTTATGTCGTGTCGATGCATGGTGGCTCGTCCGTATCTTACTTGTTCTTTGATTTCTGGCCACGACAAGTTGTATGTGAATGTTACGATGAGGTCAAGCCGTCCATATTTTCTTATGTAGATCATTGGATCTTGACTGTATTCAAGGATGTGTCTCTGACTTCCTATGTATGATGAGGGTAAGATTACCATAGTTACAACGTCGTCAATGTTTCCGTCATTTATGACTGCATCTCACAGGTGGATGTGCCCTTCCGTTCGTAGTTTCTTCTGATTTAGCCTTATTTAAAGCATACGTCCCGCTTCTATTTTTGCATACATATCTACCAGGAATTGTCGGAATAAACGGCGAGCGTTGAGAATGTGATTGTATATTTCATTGTCTCTGATCACTAAGCAGTAAGCTTAAGTGTCTTGTTTGTTTGTTTCTACGCCTGTTTCAGGTTGGATTTGTTTCACGTTAAAATGATATCCGTCCTCTCCGTGCAGAAATATTAACGGATATTACAGGGATCATATGAACGGTGTGTCCCTACAATGCGTTGTAGTCCTTCTCTTTTTCTTTGTACAATTATGTCACGACGTGTGTTTTCATTGTCCACAAATACGATATCGACTTTGTGTATCTGAGGCGCATTAAATCGACGTTCGTATTCTCCAGATGGTCTTTTGTCGGCTCGGTCCAGTGCTGTTTTGAATATGTGAATCAGTTGATTGTATTTGTATGAGATCATTTGTACATCTTGGACTACTTCTCGTCTCAGTCCACTGATATTTCTGCATCGTTGATCTGTTTCTGTTTCTTTATTTCCGATGAAATATACTTGTAGAAATTTATGGTCTTCGTTGGGTTGTGGTAGTAATAATCCCATGTTGTGATAATTTAATCCTTGGATGGAAAAAACATAATCGATTTCATCTCTGTTAGTGTTGAAGTGACATCGAAAGAAGTCATTTGGAAGCAAGCGTTATACCCTTTTATATTATGAAGAAAGTGTTTTGATCCTGGTGTTTCCCCGGTCACGTAATGTAAAAATTCCTGCGGAGGTGCTTCCAGTGGTGGTAATCGAATATTTCCATTTATGCAATAGAATCATGGTGTTTCTCTACTGAATATTTTCGAGTTGCAAAACTGGCAAATTTTATCCATTTTTCCGATCACGTCGTGTTTGTGTTTCTTATATTCTTTCGTCGGGTCGGTGGAATCCTTCATTCGTTATGTTGTACTGTTTACTAGCCCTTGTCCACACTGCTTGTAGGGTGATATTTCCATGGCTGGCTTGAGTTCGCAGTATTTTATTATAAGATTGTGTCGCAATTCTTAATTCTTCAAGCCATTCATTTCGTTGTTCTCCGGTTTCTCTGCTTCTCACGGTGCCCATTGTCGTTCGTTGGGAACTTAAACGTGCTCCGCACTCTTCTTTGTTTCATTTCTTTGCTGTTCTTTTTCATTTCACCGTTTTGCTTCAGAACTGGCAAGATCTCCTCGTCTTTTACGTTTGGGCATTGTCTAAAATATAAATCAAAGCAACTTTGTACTAACCCATACACTAAATAAGCTTTAAACACTTTCACACATTATTCTCGATTTATATTCAGTAACTGTATAACTTTGACGACTCACACTTCAGTGTTTGTTTCTATTTACTCATTGCACTATTTTTTGGTTCTTCATTTCGTCACTGATAAGAAATAGGCATTCGAACCCACGACGAATCTTGCTTTATATACCCCTGCCCACGGGTAGCCCCACCAGTGGCGAATTTCAGAACATACCAAAAGGCTTCGAATGGTACACAATGTTTCAGGATAACAACATTCGAGAGTGTTCTGGAATGCTCCGCAATAATCTGGGATTTTCCCGAACATTCTGGAATTTTTCCGAATGTTCCATACTATTCCTGAACATTCAAAAACATCCCTGGTCATTGTGGAAAATTCTGGAATCTTCTGGAATCTCGAGAAACTGCAGGGACGGATTCCTGAATGGTAATGGAGGACGAAAGGTCCTATGATCATATGTCCGGAAATGGGCGGTGTTCATGTAACGACAGTAGATCGTTCCGGAAGAAAGTACAGAGCCGCATCACATCCACGTCACAACAGATATTCAATGTGGCCACCATGGGATTCAATGCACGCGTTCACATGTCGGTAAAGAGGACTGACGACAGAAATCCCATAATTGTGATGGTCTGGAGCAAAACCCAGCGATATAATCCTTCCCGTAGAGGGAAA
The DNA here is from genome assembly GCF_023898315.1 of Schistocerca nitens. Classification (NCBI taxonomy): domain Eukaryota; kingdom Metazoa; phylum Arthropoda; class Insecta; order Orthoptera; family Acrididae; genus Schistocerca; species Schistocerca nitens. The sequence continues at coordinate 42,427,568 of NC_064616.1, forward strand.
CCCGCCGCTGATAATCCTTGCACTCGTTGCAGGTGATAGGGATAGTAGCGGTTGTCCTACAGGACACACAAAATCGTGCTTTGGTTTACACCGTATTCCACTCCCGCCGGAGGTTCGAGTCCTCCCTCGGGCGTGGGTGTCTGTGTTGTTCTTAGCATAAGTCTAGGGACCGATGACCTATGCAGTTTGTTTCCTTAGGAATTCACACACATTTGAACATTTTTACACCGCATTGGCGGGCCACTTGCCTGGAGCTTGTACTAGGTTTCGTCTGAATATCCTGTAGAACCCGGTCCTCCAAAGCTGGTGTACGCACAGTCAGCCATTTCCCTGCACGTTCGTCTGTCTCAAAGGACCCATGATCACACAAACGTCCAAAAAGGCCTTGAAATGTTGTGTGATGTGGTTGGTGTCTGTGAGGGTACTTGTTTTGGTATAGCCGCGCTGCCTCTCGACCGTTTCCATCTGCTTGGCCGTACACAAACACCATCTCTACTTGTTTCCGACATGAATAACGGACAATTCTTCTGCTTACAGTATGCTGCATCGATAATACAGCCTGCAACACATAAGGAACACATGGCACGGGGTCAGAGGAATTTTCATTCGTCAACGCCATCTATCTAGACAACTATGTGTTTCCGGACACATGTTCACAGGACTTTCTTTCCTCCGTTTCCAGTCAGGAATTCGTCCCTGCAGTTTGTCGGTTTTATTGATGTTCATCCATATATTGCTTGATTTGTAAAAAATGGGTTCTGGTACTGTGGGGAGGGGGGGGGAGAGGGGGGGCTGAAATTTAGACGTTTTAAACGACATTTTAACGCTTTTCTGCGCATCTTAAAAGTTTGAACCCAATATTTGTATTGATCAAAAATAAAGTTCTGTCATATAACATCTCAAAACCTGCGGTTCTAATTGGTGTTCGTCAGAGGTACGGGTACGTGGTACTAGTGCATACTGTCACAAATCAAGCACTGTGTATACACTACCAGTCAAAATTTTTCAATCACCTATCACAACAACCGATTTGTGGTTGAAACAGGGATTTCGTTTTGAATATTCTCTCATATGCCCATTTTTATAATAAAACAAGTATGGCGAGCTGCATCAAACGAGTCTCAGAACTGAAGACCACAACAACAACAAACATGTAAAGACAAAGCATCTCTGTTGTGTATTTCACTGGTTGTTCGCACAGAGTGGCGCTGACGAGTATCTACAACAACAATGACGTGCCCTTACCTAAGACGGTGCCATTCGTATAGACCTCATTCCTTCAGCTGTCTGGGTAGGAATCAGTTTGCTTTAGCATACAGTGGATTGTGTACACAGTGTGTTTGCATACCCGATCAGGTTCATACTATCTTACCTCCTAATAGCACGGAAGCAGGAGACTGAAATTTAGAAACGTGCTGTAGTTGCAGCTCTGCATCAGGAAGGCCAATGTAATACGACAATAGCAACAGAAGTTGACCTAGCCAAATCTACAATGCAAGTGTTTTGTGATCTGAAAGGCCGCGAGTAACATCTTTCAGGGAATATCAGTTCACATTTGTACAGAGCATACGTCAGAGGTCTCACTCTGCACCTGAAATTCGCGAGGAAGTAAACATTATGTGAGCAGCTCCAATCTCTATCTCAACAGTACAAGGCTGCCTTCGTGAACAAGGCTTGAAGGCGAAAAATTGTAACATAAAAGATGAAGTGTGCAGCAATGGTCCAAGGTGTTATTCACGGGGTAATCTAAGGCTGAACTATTTTGAAGCCACTGCAGAATGTTTGTTCATCGACTCCATGGAGAACGTATGAAGAGTCAGTATGTGACGCCAACGGCGAGGCATGGTGGAGGGCCGGTGATGACTTTGGATTGATTTGCGGGTGACAAAGTCTGTGATCTACTGCGAATTAATGGAACATTTAAGAAGGAAGGATATCACAGCATACTGATCAACGTGCTGTTCGATCGTGTAAGAGAATTATTGGCTGCGGATTTGCTCTGCAGCAGTACAATGACGTCAAACACGCGTCTAAATCGCGCAGGATGTATCTCAATCGAAAACAGCAATTTGGGAACCTGAAGAATATGATATGGCCAAGTCAGTCATCTAAGTTAACTCTCATTAAACTTTTAGGGGATGAACTTGGCAGGGAGGTCAGAAAAGTGAGGTCATCTAATATTGAAGGTATATGCAATAATTTGCAGATGTATCGACGGCAATATCTGTAAAAATAATCCAAAATCCCATCACCAGAATCCCAAGTATTTGTGCAGCCGAGGATAGAGGGTGGATACTTTGAAGAGGCCAAATTCTAAATTGTATTGTATTGTGCTTAATGATAGAGAGAGAAAAATCTTTTCATGTTGGCCTATTTAGTTTGTACAATATGTTTATACATTTAAATAAAGTACCGGGTGATCAAAAAGTCAGTATAAATTTTAAAACTGAATAAATCACGGAATAATGTAGATAGAGAGGTACAAATTGACACACATGCTTGGAATGACATGGGGTTTTATTAGAACCCAAAAAATACAAAAGTTCAAAAAATGTCCGACAGATGGCGCGTCATCTGATCAGAATGGCAATAATTAGCATAACAAAGTAAGACAAAGCAAAGATGATGATCTTTACAGGAAATGCTCAATATGTCCACCATCGTTCCTGAACAATAGCTGTAGTCGAGGAATAATGTTGTGAACAGCACTGTAAAGCATGTCGGGAGTTATGGTGAGGCATTGGCGTCGAATGTTGTCTTTCAGCATCCCTAGAGATGTCGGTCGATCACGATACATTTGCGACTTCAGGTAACCCCAAAGCCAATAACTGCACGGACTGAGGTCTGGGAACCTGGGAGGCCAAGCATGACGAAAGTGGCGGCTGAGCACACGATCATCACCAAACGACGCGCGCGAGAGATCTTTCACACGTCTAGCAATATGGGATGATTCTAATAAAACCCCATGTCATTCCAAACAAGTGTGTCAATTTTTACCTCTCTATCTACATTATTCCGTGGTTTATTAAGTTTTCAAATTTATACTGACTTTTTGATCACCCGGTATATAGTTTTATCATGGCTGATTCAAAACTTTTGACCGGTGGTATATATACAGAAAAGAGAGGGAGAGAGAGAGACAGGGAGAGAGAGAGAGAGATGTCCTTTTCTGATCTCAGACAAAAAGAGGCCATTGCGGATGGTTCCAAGCTTGTCTGACTCGCAGGAGATTGGGAAAATGTAACGGAGCTGCTGAGATATCTTAGCTAACACACATCCAAACAAAGAGTCTAAAATCTCACCAAAGAGTCCGATATCTCATTAATCTAATACCACAGAATCTGCGTATTGCGATATTATAGAAAGTTAAGATAAAATTAGACAAGTAGTACGAGCGCAGCTAGAGATACAAAAACAACCATTTATACCATGATCGATGAATGAATGCCACAGGAAGCAACAGTTGTAAACTTTACAGTAAAAATTACATCTTACCGCCGGCCAGTGTGGCCGAGCGGTTATAGGCGATATAGTCTGGAAGCGCGCGACCGCTACGGCCGCAGGTTCGAATCCTGCCTCGGGCATGGATGTGTGTGACGTCCTTAGATTCGTTAGGTTTAAGTAGTTCTAAGTTCTAGGGGACTGATGACCTCAGCAGTTAAGTCCCATGGTGCTCAGAGCCATTTTTTTACATCTTACCTTCACTTTCCAATGATTTGCAAAATACCCTACTGGCCATTTAAATTGTTAAACCACAAAGATGACATGCTACAGAGGCGAAATTTAACCGACAGGAAGAAGATGCTGTGATATGCAAATGATTAGCTTTTCAGAGCACTCAAATAAGGTTGGCGCCGGTGGCGACACCTACAACGTGCTGACATGAGGAAAGTTTCCAGCCGATTTCTCATACACAAACAGCAGTTGACCGGCGTTGCCTGATGAGACGTTGTTGTGATGCCTCGTGTAAGGAGGAGAAATGCGTACCATCACGTTTCCGACTTTGATAAAGGTCGGATTGTAGCCTATCGCTATTGCGGATTATCGTATCGCGACACTGCTGCTCTCGTTGGTCGAGATCCAATGACTGTTAGCAGAATATGGAATCGGTGGGTTCAGGAGGCTAATACGTAACGCTGTGCTGGATCCCAACGGCCTCGTATCGCTAGCAGTCGAGATGTCAGGCATCTTATTCGCATGGCTGTAACGGATCGTGCAGTCACGTCTCGATCCCTGAGTCAACAGATTGGGACGTTTGCAAGACAACAACCATCCGCACGAACAGTTCGACGACATTTGGAGCAGCATGGATTATGAGCTCTGAGACCATGGCTGCGGTTACCCTTGACGCGGCATCACAGACAGGAGCGCGTGCGATGGCGTACTCAAAGATGAACCTGGGTGTATGAAGGGCAAAACGTCATTTTTTTGGATGAATCCAGGTCCTGTTTACAGCATCATGATGGTCGCATCCGTGTTTGGCGACATCGCGGTGTATGCACATTGGAAGCGTGTATTCGCCTTCGCCATACTGGCGTATCCCCCGGCGTGATGGTACTGGGTGCCATTGGTTACACGTCTCGGTCACCTCTTGTTCGCATTGACGGCACTTTGAACAGTGGACGTTACATTTCAGATGTGTTACGACCTGTGGCTCCACCCTTCATTCGATCCCTGCGAAACCCTACGTTTCAGCAGGATAATGCACGATCGCATGTTGCAGGTCCTGTACGGGCCTTTCTGGATACAGAAAATGTTCGACTGCTGCCCTGGCTAATACATTCTCCAGATCTCTCACCAATTGAAAACGTCTGGTCAATGGTGGCTCGTCACAATACGCCAGTCACTACTCTTGATGAACTGTGGTATCGTATTGAAGCTGCATGGGCAGCTGTACCTGTACACGCCATCCAAGCTCTGTTTGGCTCAATGTCGAGGCGTATCGAGGCTGTTATTACGGCCAGAGGTGGTTGTTCTGGGTACTGATTTCTCAGGATCTATGCACCCAAATTGCGTGAAAATGTAATCACATGTCAGTTCTAGTATAATATATTTGTCCAATGAATACCCGTTTATCATCTGCATTTCTTCTTGGTGTAGCAATTTTAATGGCCAGTAGTGTATATACCAGTTGTCTCTTCTGTGGGTGGTCAGGCGCATTTTCTCTGGTGTTCCGGCAGATAACGACAATTTTTTTTTACACTGTGTAGCTGGAGTCAGCCCGAACGAACGCTGCTCATCACGTCTTTCGTGCGACGCCCAGAGTAGACGGAAAAACGTCGGTTTGTTTCCCATTACAAATAAAATAATTTATAAATCGGGTTTTTACTTGTCCATTCGAGAGAGCGACCCCAAATTAGTCTAGTGCGAACTGTAAAAGACGAAGAATAACGAGTACTCCAGCAGCATCTGAGCAGCGCTTCTGCATGATGGTAGCAATGAGCGCGGGCGGAGGTGGTGCTGCAGCTTCTGCAGCAGTGGCTATTCTACGTGTTTTACTGTCCCTGTGGATACACATCGATAAAACAACATCGCACTAGACTAATTTGGAACCGTTCTGTCGAATGGGCATGTAAAATTTCACTTCAAAAATCATTTTCCATCGACGCTGGGCGTTGCATGACAGTCATGTTGATCAGTATTTTTTTGGGCTCATTCCGGCTACACTTTGTGTACAGTTTACTTTGCAAAATATCTGCCGGAACTTCAGAGAAAATGCATCTGATGACTCTTAGTGGAGACATCCTATATACGCAGTTCAAGAGCGGGTGAGTGTCAGTTTCAATAGTATATCATGTCCAGAAACGTTTGATTTAATTTTGTTGAATTGTCAACAGAGAATAAAAACCCCTGTTACCTCCGTTGAAAGCTCTCAGAGTAAGTCTAATCGACTGCTTCAGGTAGTACACTTTTTGTTCACCAAAACCTAAATTTTCTCATAGTAAAAGTTGCTTCCGATGCAACATAACACACACTTTCAACTGCAACATAAAATTTCTTGAAATCATTCATCTCCTTTCATACCAGTTACAAGGACGTGGTGAAAAGTAATGTTTCCTAGTTTTTTTTATGTAAAAACTCTCAAGTCTTTAGAAATAAAACAAACGTTACTAACATTTTACGTCTTTATTCTTCATGTCAACATATTTATTTCTCAACGTAGTCACCCAGGGGACGAACATATTTCTCCTATCGAGAGACCAATTTGTTGATACTGTAGCAGTTTTGACATTGTTGACGGAGCCACAATCTCACCTCTGCGTGCATCGCTTCATCACTATCGAAGTGAACTCCTCGAATGAGTTCTCTATGGTCTGGAAACAGATGAAAATCGCAGGGGCCAAGACGGGACTGTATGGAGGACGATCGATGATAGTAAACCCGAGACGTCGGATCGTTGCAGCAGTCGCAGCGTTCGTATGTGGTCTTGCATTGTCTTGCTAAAGGAGAGGACGCTCCATGTCAAGAGGTGCAAGAGGTTTGTTGTGTCTAGACAAGACAGCCTAGACACAATGAGAGGAAGCCGAAAGGCACGCGCTTAAACTCACGCAGGCTGGCGTGAGGTCTGAAACAGGATACGTAATGAATGCTATAAAGAAAAGTACGTAACTTCTGGAATACTTAACTTTAATCCACATTTGTAGAACATCGCTCTTGATTATACATTAATAGAATCTCAATATCAATTGAATACGGCGCCTTGCTAGGTCGTAGCAAATGTAGCTGAAGGCTATGCTAACTATCGTCTCGGCAAATGAGAGCGCATTTGTCAGTGAACCGTTCCTTGCAAAGTCGGCTGTACAACTGGGCGAGTGCCAGGACGTCTCTCTAGACCTGCCGTGTGGTGGCGCTCGGTCTGCAATTACTGACAGTGGCGACACGCGGGTCCGGCGTATACTAATGGACCGCGGCCGATTTAAAGGCTACCACCTAGCAAGTGTGGTGTCTGGCGGTGACACCACAAGGTCAAAACAGCAAGACTCAGGAAAGCAGTTTCATCTACAAGACAATGTTTTATTGTAATATTAATTGAATTCCTGAGTTGGAAAAGGGGTCATGTCCCTGGAAGTAAGTTAAATTTTTCAGGAGACACATGGTTCGTGGATGTGCCATATAGTAACTGACCAAAGGGTGAAAATGCATTCACCATTACACGATACTTTAGCTATCGACTGTGGTCAGTAATCGAGTTAGAATGTACTGGTAATGACTCCTTTTCGAACCAGACGATGTTTATCAGGCAGGTAGCGCTCTGTTTGCAGCGGAAGGATTGTGTTATGCAAGTTTATATTATTCATATTCGTTACAGAAATAAAAGAGTTGTTATGAGCTTACAGGTTTATTCAAAGTACAACCACAAGCAGAATACAGGGAAACAGACAATGGTAGGTATGCTTTATCTTTATATTGTCTATCCTTCAGTGGCCATTGGCAGATGCTGTTATAAAATGGTTTCTACTTGTCAGGTATCTGTTGTAGAATTTTCTTTACAGCGTCTAGTTTCTTCTTTTTTTATTGGAACAGTTACAAGCTTGTTTATATGGATATAGCTCTTATCTAACTCAATACCCTTCTCATGAGCGTCTCTGTTTATGGAGCATGATCCTATGTTATATCGAACGATGCGTACAGATATAAAGGTCAGTTACCTCCTGTAAACGTAATTTGAAAAAAAGTGAATAAGGCGCCTTTTCCAAGTCATCGATTCAATTAATTAAAGATCTGTAGAATACATCCATAACTTCCAAATACTTACACTGACAGTATGGATTCAGGTTAGTACTCCCCTAATCAAACGCAGTAGTATGATATGCATAACAATAACAGTCCGTTTAATTTTTTTTGGCTTGTTGAAGTTATTTTTGATTTTGAATTTTAATTTTCTATTTTGCTTTTTGAAGTCGTTTTGGATTTTGAATTTTTCATTTCTTCTATCTGTGTGTCAGCCCAGTGCAGTTAATGGTTCAAATGGTTCAAATGTCTCTGCGCACTATGGGACTTAACATCTTAGGTCATCAGTCCCCTAGAACTTAGAACTACTTAAACCTAACTAACCTAAGGACATCACACACATCCATGCCCGAGGCAGGATTCGAACCTGCGACCGTAGCAGCCTCGCGGTTCCGGACTGCAGCGCCTAGAACCGCACGGCCACACCGGCCGGCCTGCAGTTAATGTTAATATACCCGGCTCTCAGTAAGAAACTCATGATACACTTAATTTTGCGAAAAAATTGGATTCAGTATAATTTAAAATTAGATAAAAAATTTATTTTTTATTGAAATTCCTGTCGCGGACCACAAGTGTCTATTGTTAAGGCTATTCATTTCAGTCAATGATGACCATCTTCATACCTAAAAATCCACGTAAAGAGGGAGCTTGACGTACCTATAAATCCAAAATAAATCAGAAGCAGAAATATATAATAACCTGATTGATAAACACTTGCTTCCGCGACTGGAACTGTGATTAAATAAACATCTCCTGACGTGCTGGAAAACTCTACTGTGACAATGACACAATTCGAGATGAAAGATAACGTGAATTAAATAGATGTAACTGTGACGTTTGGCTTAGTTGTCGCCATAACAGTGACGTCAGAAGCCACCATTACAGAAGATACAGGCTGAAGATGGTTGGTGTCAGGCAGAGGTCGATCTGATAGAAACAGGGATGGTGAACACGTGCTGTGTGTCACTACAGATGGAACTCAATTTTTCTTTTAGAAACACTGAACGAAAGAAAAAACCAGCACCAAAAAATAATTAATGTTCTTGTTGCTGTTGTGATCTTCAGTCCACAGACTGGTTTGATGCAACTCTCCATGCTACTCTATCCTGTGCAAGGTTCTTCATCTCCCAGTACCTACTGTAACCTACATCCTTCTGAATCCGTTTAGTGTATTCATCTCTTGTTCTCCCTCTACGATTTTTACCCTTCACGCTGCCCTCCAATATAAAATTGGTGATCCTTGATGCCTCAGAATATGCCCTACCAACCGATCCCTTCTTCTAGTCAAGTTGTGCCACAAATTTCTCTTCTCTCCAATTCTGTTCAATACCTCCTCATTCGTTATGTGATCTACCCATCTAATCTTCAGAATTCTTCCGTAGCACCACATTTCGAAAGCTTCTATTCTCTTCTTGTCTAAACTATTTATCGTTCACGTTTCACTTCCATACACGGCTACACTCCATACAAATACTTTCAGAAACGACTTCCTGACACGTAAATATATACTCGATGTTAACAAATTTCTCTTCTTCAGAAACGCTTTCCTTGCCATTAGCCAGTCTACATTTTATATCGTCTCTACTTCGACCTTCATCAGTTATTTTGCTCCCCAAATAGCAAAACTCATTTACTACTTTAAGCGTCTCATTTCCTAATCTAATTCCTGCAGCATCACACGATTTAATTCGACTACATTCCATTATTCTCGTTTTGCTTTTGTTGATGTTCATATTCTATCCTCCTTTCAAGACCTTGTCCATTCCGTTCAGCTGCTCTTCCAAGTTCTTTGCTGTCTCTTACAGAATTACAGTGTCATCGGCGAACCTCAAAGTTCTTATTTCTTCTCCATGGATTTTAATTCCTACTCCAAATTTTTCTTTTGTTTCTTTTACTGTTTGCTCAATATACAGATTGAATAACATCGGCGAGAGGCTACAACCCTGTCTCACTCCATTGCCAACCACTGCTTCCCTTTCATGCTCCTCGACTCTTATAAATGCCATCTGCTTTTTGTACAAATTGTAAATAGCCTTTCGCTCCCTGTATTTTACCCCTGACACCTTCAGTTAATGTAGAGTAATGAAATTTCGGGAGTACATTTGTGTTGGTAACATATTTTCAAGTGATTAATACTACAAGACAGCAGGTGTTGATGAAAGCGCAAGAAAAGCCACTTGAAAATATGAAATGCTAGTGCGTTAATAACCGGTGTTGAATGCAAGCATGAATTGTGTTGTACAGGTGCCGGATGTCAGTTTGTGGGATGGAGTTCCATGCCTGTTGCACTTGGCCAGTCAATAAAGGGACGGTTAATGCTGTTTGTGGATGACAATGGAGTTGTCGTCGGGTTATATCCCATATGTGCTAAATTGGAGACACATCTAGTGATCGAGCAGACAAGGCAACATGTGGAGACTCTGCCGGCCGGAGTGACCGTGCGGTTCTAGGCGCTACAGTCTGGAACCGAGCGACCGCTACGGTCACAGGTTCGAATCCTGCCTCGGGCATGGATGTGTGTGATGTCCTTAGGTTAGTTCGGTTTAATTAGTTCTAAGTTCTAGGCGACTGATGACCTCAGAAGTTAAGTCGCATAGTGCTCAGAGCCATTTGAACCATTTGTGGACACTCTGTAGAGTATGTTGGGTTACAGCAGCGGTATGTGGGCTAGCGTTACCATGTTGGAAAACACCCCCTGGAATGCTGTTCATGAATGGCAGCACAACATGTCGAATCACCAGTCTGACGTACAAAATTTGCAATCAGGTTGCGTGGAATAACCACGAGAGTGCTCCTGCTGTCACACGAAACTGCACCCCAGAGCATAGCTCCAGCTGAAGTCCAGTGTGTCTAGTACGAAACCACTGGCACCGAGGTAGAACCGGCTTTCATCACAAAACACAACAGGCCTCCACCCTGCCCTCCTATGACGCCACTAAAATCGCGAATGGCGGTGGTTTGGCGTCAGTAGAATGCAAGCTACAGGGCGTCTGGCTCGGAGCTGTCCCTGAAGTAACCGATTTGAAACAGCTCTGTTTGTTGTGTCACTGTGGTGCCAACTGCTGTTCAAGTTGCTGCTGCAGATGCAGTACGATGAGCTAGAGCAATACGCCGAACGCGATGGTCTTCCCTCACGGTAGTGCCACGTGGCTGTCCGGAGCCCGGTCTTCTTGCGACCGTACATTCTCGTGAGCACCGTTACCAGCATTCATGTACAGTGGCAATTACATACTTGCCATGTCTTTCTGCAATATCGCAGAAGGACCACCCAGCTTTTCGTAGCCCTGTTACACCATCAACTCACCTCGTCCAGTCTCAACGGTAACTAATACTCACGACCGTTACAGCGTGTATTTAAAGCAAGCCTGATTGTGTATAGTAGCGCCGCTCTTATGCGACTGGCACGAAATTTAAATAGACATCACCTTTCAGTTCTAGAAACACGCCTACTATCTTTCGTTTATGTCTTTTTTTGTTTTTGCGTCATTGTAATTGTATCATGGCAGTATTGATGGCAGCCATATAGATTTGCTTGAGGCATATGTTTTTGGTTATGCTGGAAGTTAACACAATAAACATTTAGTAAAATTTTTGTTTGTCATTCAAACCACAATATCATCACAGACATCAAATGAAATCGTGGGCCTGTAACTTCAGTGAAAACGCCATTAACAAAGATGAACATACGCACGTGAATTATGGATTTAAGTATCTATGAATAAGTCTCGATTAAACGCCAGAAAATAAATATAAGTAAATGTCCGACCTGCAGATAGCACACTGGACATGCAAAGTCCCGTTCTGCCATTCAGGTTTAGGTTTCCCGTGATTTCCCTAAATCGCTTAAGGCAAATGCCATGATGGTATCTTTGAAAAGGGCGTGGCCGATTTCCTTCCCCTTCCTTTCCTAGCCCGAGGTTGTGTTCCGTCTGTAATGACCACGTTGTCCATGGGTCGTTAAATATTAATCATCCTTCCTTCTCTTCCGAGCTGCAGAAACATCCACGACTGATGGATCTGTTAAGTGAAAGAACTGTAGTAGTTCTTTGTAGTAGTAGTAGTAGTTGTTGTTGTTGTATTCAACCGGAGATATCTTTTACAATGCTATTCGACATATTTTGGTATTACAGTTTTAGAACAATAAAGTAATTCACACGTAGAAACATTTACAGACTTACAGGTCTGGTACGACAAATATAGTGCAGGTAGTCGGCCATCGTCTTACAGCAGAAACCATATCGACATTTGCCTGAAATTATTTGGGGAAACTATGGGAAACCTAAATCAGGACAGCTGGATGAAGACTGCAGCCTCCACCCTCCCATATACAAGGCCACTACATTCAAAACACTGCTAACTCATTCAATTTACCTCTAGTGTTCAACACTCTTTTACACATAAGTTATTTAATAATGAAACAGGCTAATGGTATAATGTTCATTTATTTCTCATACCATCACTAACTGCTCTACATACACTACACACACTATACACGGATTGTTTGATAACACTACACACACTACCACCTGATGCCAGGACCATTGATTGCACCCAAACTTTCCATTCGCTAGCCATAAAAACTGAGTCAGTCTTCCTCTTTAACGAATGAGATATAGGACTCAGGAAGAGGATACGGTGTTAGTATTATATATTGCTTAGCGTTGGGAGTGAGTTTTTCCAGAAAAGGAAAAAAACAGAAAGGGAAGATAGAGTATGGGAGTGTTATGTGGAATGTTAGATGTTTTATAAGCGTTATTATTATTAATTTATGTTACATTTTTTTACCAAATCGCTTATCTGTGTTATCTAAGTAATTCTTCAGTACATAGAATGTATGGCTTAATACGTACTTTTTAACTGCTTCTTTTTTTAAAAAAGGCCTGCTTTAACAATTTCTTTTATCTTCTTGGGTAATTTATTGTACAGTTTTAGTCCTTGGTAGAAAATACTGTTTTGAGTGTTATATTTATTCTTTCTTAATAAATGTAAAATCAGCCTAGATCGTGTTCAAATGGTTCAAATGGCTCTGAGCACTATGGGACTTAACATCTGTGGTCATCAGTCCCCTAGAACTCAGAACTACTTAAACCTAACTAACCTAAGGACATCACACACATCCATGCCCGAGGCAGGATTCGAACCTGCGACCGTAGCAGTGGCGCGGTTCCGGACTGAGCGCCTGAACCGCTAGACCACCGCGGCCGGCCTAGATCGTGTTCCATGGTCGTTAACAGATTTGCTTGTGCAGTGATTATCAATGTTATTTTTGATATGTACAACTGATTTGGTAAATGTATTCACATGGTGCAGTTAAAACCGCCAGTGTTTTGAACAGATCTTTAGAACGAGCTCAACTGCTGCTTTTGGGTAATATTCTTGTGACCCTTTACAGTAGGTTTGTGAATTTGTACAAAGAGCATAACGTGCTGATGGCATTGTGTTTGCAAGTACCTTTTTGCGTTCACATCATAACTGAGAATCAATATTCATTCCCAGACATTTTTCATTTTTTTAAATAGTCATTTAATTTACGTGTGTCATTTTTACTCTTCAGACTGAAACTCATACCATTTCTTTTCTTTGTGTTCAAAGTAAGTTTATTGCTTATTGATCAATTGTAAAGTTCCCTGAGTTGCTTTATCTGCAAAGTGTTCTCTGGTTTTTTAAGGGACTATAATAATGCTGTCACCAGTAAAGAGAATTTTTTACACATTACTAACAGTAGTGGGAAAGTCATTGGTATATATTAGGAACGGTACTGGTCCTAAAATGCTAGCCAAGGGAACTCTAGTGTTAAATTATTTTGGCTTTGATAAGTGTTCTACTAAAACTTTAGACTTATTTGAGGATTGTGTTATCTCTACTCTTTTTATCCTGTTTGCTATGTATGATCGGAACCAGTCACTAGCTACCCTTGTTATTCCTAATGCTCCTAGCTTATTTAGTAGAATCTTGTGGTCAGCAGTATCAAAAGTCTTAGAAAGATCTAAAAATATGCCTGTTACACACTCACACACTCATGTTTCTCAAAAGCATCAAGTGCCACATTTGTGAAACTTACAGTGGCTGATTCCGTACTTCTGCCACTTCAGAAACAAAACTGTGATTCACTTAAAATATCGTATTTATTCAAGTAATTCATTAATCTGTCTTTCATAATGGATTTTATTATTCTGAGAATCGTGCCGGCAGGGAAATAGGCCAGTAATTTTCTATGTCTTCCACATTACCTTTCATTAGCAGAAATACAGCTCCTGCCTGTTTTAAATTCTTCTGATGTGAAGGACTTTTTTATTATGTTTAGTAAGGGAGCTTGTATACTCTCTATGCATTATTTCAGTACAGACACTGGTACTTCATCTAAATGTACTGACTTTATTTTTTGCACATTTTTACAAACTTCACGCTTTGTGGTTGGTAGAAACATCATCGTAATTAGTGCATAAGTATTTATAAGTACTGTACTTGTGTTTGGAAATTTTTGTTGTAGGATCGTTACAGTCCTTGAAAAATGCTTGTTCACATAGTTTGCTAGGTGACGTGGATCATTTATTACTTTACCCCTCCCTTATCCGTATCTTATTATGCCATTCTTTTTCTGTCCTTGTTTCCTTTTCTATGGCATCACAGGCTGCTTTGATTTTATTCTCTAAATTGTATATTATACCATTAAATGACTTTTTGCAATAATCAGCACATTCTTATAAATCTTTTTGTACCTATGATAGAAATTTAAGAACTCTGACTCATTATGCCTCTTCTTCATGGAACTGAGGTACTTAAGGGTTTTGGGAGGACTCCTTAATACCTGCTGTTATCCGTTTGTTTCTGTAAGACATTGATACTGACGTGGATGCTTTTAGAAATATCTTTTAAAAGTTCAATTTAAATAATGTTGAGAATTTAGAGAATTTCACACTTACACTGATTCCTCTATACACTGTAACCCATCTTTGGTTTGCTAGATCTTGTGAGAAATTTTTCTGATAAGTGTCTGTTGTAAGCTTTCAGTTTAGGGAATTTTTCCATACCTGGCCTTGATGTTATTATTTAGCAGAAATGGTCTGATCTTTTATAGCTGCATCACACTTATCCCTTTTCACATTTGTGGCCACATGGTCAATTACTGACGCAGTCGTTGTGGTAGCCCTTGTTGCACTGTTGACTAATAAGGACTTGCCAAAACTGAAGAATGATTGTGAGCATGTTTTAGTTTCAGTAATGATATTTGTGTTTATGTTTGTTCCGACGTAACGAAAAGCCCCGGCAAGAAGATAAGAACGCAAGAGCAGAGAAGGCTGTGATACGACGAAAGCCAATAGCTCGCTTACTAGGACGGTACCACGACAGGAGCGGCCCCTATCCGAAGAGAATATAAGCGCCACTCCTGCCAGCCTCGGCCGGACAGTAGAAGACGGACACTAGCAGAGGCACTAGCAGAGAGGCCTAGATCAGCAGTCACATTAACGATAGCAGTGCCTTATGAGCGAGTGTGAATGCTTACTTGGACAATGTATACAGTGAAGGACACTGGCTGTTTGCATGTCACCCATCGCTTGCAACAACTCGTTGTAAATCCAAAATTAAGTATTTTCAACCTTCTTTATTGTAATAAAAACCATTATTCTGATTTGCTTGAATTGTTGTATAGCTATCCGAGAACGCAGCATCCTTTAAGAACCCTATGAGAGACGAGTTGGCAGGACCCCACAATATTTATGTCTCCACACAAAATTATGTTGGCTTTGAATCTGAGACCTTATCTAGAACTTCTGTTAACTTATTGCAAAAAAGTGTCCACACTACCACTGAGAGATCGATACACACTCAAAGTGATTAATTTTTTGGTTTTATCAAGCTCTGTTACTTCAGTCGGTGGTATTTCAAAGTGTTTGTCTACATAAACTGTACGAAGAGCATGTCTCGATTTGAACTGCCTTTAGTTTATGATGTAATGCATGAAGTTTAGCCCTTTGAAGTCCACCTGCAATAAGAGTCTGTCCGTTTATATTTTCATACAGTGATAATAATACCGTTTGGTCGTCTATGTTCCTGCAGCAGTGCTCAGTGATACGAACTACTGTGGAGTTCAAAGACTAGAGGTCAGTTTCAAATTGTTGTGTTGCATTTTTTATTGATTGAATGTTTTGATGAGGGATTATTAAGTGTGAAATGTTGCACGTTACTTTTTCCAATGGTATTTTTTTCTCTATGACTATGTGAGTCATCTCTATGACTATGTGAGTCATTTGGTGCGCTACAATTTATATCGTGACTCTGATAACTACTTTTTCTCTCACCAACTAGTCACCGTGTGAAACAAGCCCAGTACTACAGCATCAAAACTGGTAGCTGACCATAAGTGGAAGAAGAGAGACAATGTGTGTGAAGTTACACTTTTCTACTATACGTTTCTTTTATTCTTTAGCACTAGCGATTGTCAGTATATCAGATAATTGGTGATGAACTCAATAATTACCAGAATCACACAGAATTACAACCCTTCATTATCTCTTTTTAAAAAGTGTTACATTTTTCCTGTTTTAATCATACTGCATTCAGAGATAACCATGTAAAGTTAGTAGTAGCTGCTGAGGAGAGAACCATCGCACCCCCCCCCCCCCTCCCACGCACACACAAAAGAAAGGGAAGATTTTATTTTACGTGTTTGTTGATGTAGTGCGGAAATTGTAAGTTTCAGACAGTGAGTTTTTTAAAATTATACCTATTTTGTTCCCACCAATCTCCTTCAAAGTACTTGTTGAGAAGTAGGAAGACTGAAAACTTAAGTTGGTTCAAATGGCTCTGAGCACTATGGGACTCAACTGCTGAGGTCATTAGTCCCCTAGAACTTAGAACTAGTTAAACCTAACTAACCTAAGGACATCACAAACATCCATGCCCGAGGCAGGATTCGAACCTGCGACCGTAGCGGTCTTGCGGTTCCAGACTGCAGCGCCTTTAACCGCACGGCCACTTCGGCCGGCGAAAACTTAAGTGATGGACAGCGTATGTGATCCGTGACGGTGGATCTGTAAATACATGAGCCTCAGTTTCATGGCATTAAGTTGGGTATTTTGCCACTTTCCTGGACCAAATTAGTGATAAGGATCAGGAAGACGCTTTAGGTACAGGAGTTGCACTGTTTCAGTTCACATTCGTGAAGCTGTTCAGCCGTGGTCCGAAGAAGGTACGAACGAAGTTCAGCATGTCTCTGGTTGCTACTAATTACCCATTTTGAACTCTACTGAGGACTTATAATTGGGTTTAGAACAAGCAGTTCGGTATAGATTTCCTCGCTTGTCATTGTTGACTTCTATTAACGCTGCTTTGCGTGACGAATGACACAAAATTCCTTTGTAAAGAATCCGCGATTGATATCGTGATCGACAAGGTAATAACACTTATTTTGATACGTAAATGCGGTTACTTTCTTTTAGACTGTATAATGTTTGAGTCGTTGTGGCCAACAATGTCAATCAGAAACGGAGCTTTCCGTTAGCAGACTGGTGCGGTTGCCGCGGCCAGAAGAGGTATTGACGCGTGGGAGGTTTGACGTAACAGCGGCACCCACGCCACGTTTATTTTGAGGCTTTCTTCCTTCCTGGCTAGGTTAACAACAAATGGTTCAAGTGGCTCTGAGCACTATGGGACTTAACATCTGAGGTCATCAGTCCCCTAGAACGTAGAACTACTTAAACATAACTAACCTAAGGACATCATACACGTCCATGCCCGAGGCAGGATTCGAACCTGCGACCGTAGCGGTCGCGCGGTTCCAGACTGAAGCGCCTAGAACCGCTCGGCCACTTCGGCCGGCGTTAATGACGTTTCCGGAAGGAAGGATGTCTGGAAATAAACTCCATGGGATGCTGCTGTCGCGACATATAAACTGAACGGAAGCACAATAAGGGCTTACAGGTAGTTTAAGTTAACAGAACCGTTGTCCACGGCTACAGTAAGAGTCTCCTAAATTAAGATACTGAAGGAAAAAATTTTCCTGGAGTAAAAATGGGTAATTTTAGTTGGTATATCAATACGACAGACAGCAAGAGTTGCAAAGTAGCTCTTTTTATTACTTGATGACGACTAGTTCCATGTATTTATTCATAACCCATTCTCAAATCATCCATGCAGTCAAAATATACATTACTCCACACAGCAAAAAAATCTTGACAGTCGTTATCGAAAGGAGTACAATGCAAGTTATCATGAAACGGATACATATAGAAAACTTCCTGTCTGTATCCGGTTTCATGATCACTTGCATTGTACTCCTTTGGATAACATTCTCGTGATATTTTTGGTATGTGAAGAAATATTTATTCTGATTGCATGGATGATTTGAGAATATGTTATGAATAAAAACCCGAAACTAGTCCTCATCAAGTAATAAAAAGAGTTATTTTGCAACTTTGGCTGTTTGTTCTATTGAAATAGCATCACGTGTTCCTGACCCTTTGACATCCCAGCATGCTACAAATCGGTAACTTTTATGTGTGATGAACGTTGCATTTAAGGCCATGGAAACTAGTCTTCGTGTGCTTGGCACCTCGAGTTCAGCCGCCAGGCCTGGGAATTAATCGTAAGTCTTAAATAAAATCACCAGTTGTGACCGGGGGTGGATTACGAAAGTAACAGAGCTACAGTGCTAACACCGACCTCAATGCATAACGGTATTTATAGCTAGGTGGCCTTGTACATTGACCGACTCTCGCTCCATTGGCACATTGGGATAGCTTCTTCCTGTATACGCTTCAATCTAAAATAAGGTAGTAGTTCTTTTCAATGATCTCCTAGTCTGCACCAATTGAAAAATTCCCTCTAGCATCGGCGCCCATTGTCTCTCTTTATATAGTCCGTTTATTTCATTCTTCGCCTTCCTCTTGTAACCTCATATACTCCCTGAATTTGACTGCCATTCCGAAGTACGAGCATGTGACCCAGCCAAAAGTCAGTCTTCACGATTATATACAGACATGGCTCTCACTATATTCACAGAAGAATCTCTTCGTTAGTAAGCATAGTTGTCTAAGGCGTCGTCATAACCATCCAGCAGTTGGACCACACCTCAACACTTTCATTCTCTACTTCCCGCCTAATCCTTCTGTTGATCTTTTATATCTGTAAACGAAGACATTTCTGACAGAAATGTCAGAAACTGCTTTCTTAATTTTTTTAGGTGAAACGACTCTTCTTTTAATGCAAAACCGTCTTAGTTTAAATTATTCCCCCCAACAGATCCTTCAGACTGTGTCCATTAGAAGTTATCTTATTCTATTTCTAAATCTACATCTAAATCTGCATGGAGAAACCGCAAGCCACCGTACGGTGAGTGACGGAGGATACCCTGTACCACTACTCATTTCTTTTCCTGCTCCACTCGCAAATAGATCGAGGGAAAAACAACTGACTATAAGCCTACGTGTGGGCTCCAATTTCTCGTATCTATGTGGTCCTTACCCGCATTGTATGTTGACGGCAGTAGAATAGTTCGGCAGTCAGCTTCAAAAGCCGGTTCTCTAAATTTTGTCAATTGTGTTTCTCGAAACGAACGTCGCTTCCCCTCCAGGGATTCTCATTTAAGTTGCCGAAGCATCTCCGTAACACTTACGTGTTGTTCGAACCTACCGGTAACAAATCTAGCAGCCCGCCTCTGAATTGCTTCGATGTCTTCCTTCAATCCGACCTGGTAAGAATCTCAAACACTCTAGCACTACTCGAGAATAGGTCGCACCAGCGTCCTATATGCTGTCTCCTTTACACGTGAACCGCTCGTTCCTAAAATTGTCCCAATAAACCGAAGTCGACCATTTGCCATCCCTATCACAGTTTTCGCATGCTCGTTCCACCTCACATCGCTATGCAACGCAACGCCCATGCATTTAAACGAATTGACTGTGTCAAGTAGGACACCGGGAATACTGTATCCGAACATTACAGGTTTGTTCTTCCTACTCATCCGCGTTAACTTACACATTTAGTACTAGCTGCCAATCACCACACCAACAGGAAATTTTGTCTAAGTCGTCTTGTATCTTCCTACTGTCACTCAACTTCGACACCTTTCCGTACACCACGACATCATCAAACAACCGCAAATTGCTGTCCACCCTGGCCGCCAAATCATTTATATAAATAGAGAACAGCGGTCCCATTTTACTTCCCTGGGGCACTTCTGACGATACCCTTGTCTCTGATGGACACTCGCCGTCGAGGACAACATACTGGGTTCTATTATTTGAGAAGTCTTCGAGCCACTCACATATCTGTGAACTTATTCCATACGCTCGTACCTACGTTAACAACCTGCAATGGGGCACCGTGTCAAATGCTTTCCGGAAATCCAGAAATATGGAGTCTGCCTGTTGCCCTTCATCCATAGTTCTCAGGGAAGCTGAGTTACGCACGAGAGATGCTTCCTAAAACCACGCTAATTCGTGGACATAAGCTTTTTAGTCTCAATACCAATTCGATTCTACACAGAGTACGCGAAAGAACTTGCCCCCCTTCTAACAGCCGTGTACCGCAAGCCTCTAGAGGAACGGAAGGTTCCAAATGATTGGAAAAGAGCACAGGTAGTTCCAGTTTTCAAGAAGGGTTTCCGAGCAGATGCGCAAAACTATAGGCCTATGTCTCTGACATCGATCTGTTGTAGAATTTTAGAACATTTTTTTTGCTCGCGTATCATGTCATTTCTGGAAACCTAGAATCTACTCTGTAGGAATCAACATGGATTCCGGAAACAGCGATCGTGTGAGACCCAACTCGCTTTATTTGTTCATTAGACCCAGAAAATATTATATACAGGCTCCCAGGTAGATGCCATTTTCCTTGACTTCCGGAAGGCGTTCGGTACAGTTTCGCACTGTCGCCTGATAAACAAAGTAAGAGCCTACGGATTATCAGACCAGCTGTGTGGCTGGCTTGAAGAGTTTTTAGCAAACAGAACACAGCATGTTGTTATCAATGGAGAGACGTCTACAGACGTTAAAGTAACCTCTTGCGTGCCACGGGGGAGTGTTATGGGACCATTGCTTTTCACAATATATATAAATGACCTAGTAGATTGTGTCGGAAGTTCCATGCGGCTTTTCGCGGATGATGCTGTAGTATACAGAGAAGTTGCAGCATTAGCATTGTAGCGAAATGCAGGAAGATCTGCAGCGGATAGGCACTTGGTGCAGGGAGTGGCAACTGTCCCTTAACATAGACAAATGTAATGTATTGCGAATACATAGAAAGAAGGATCCTTTATTGTATGATTATATGATAGCAGAACAAACACTGGTAGCAGTTACTTCTGTAAAATATCTGGGAGTATGCGTACGGAACGATTTGAACTGGAATGATCATATAAAATTAATTGTTGGTAAGGCGGGTGCCAGGTTGAGATTCATTGGGAGGGTCCTTAGAAAATGTAGTCCATCAACAAAGGAGGTGGTTTACAAAACACTCGTTCGACCTATACTTGAGTATTGCTCATCAGTGTGGGATCCGTACCAGGTCAGGTTGACAGAGGAGATAGAGAAGATCCAAAGAAGAGCGGCGCGTTTGGTCACAGGGTTATTTGGTAAGCGTGATAGCGTTACGGAGATGTTTAGCAAACTCAAGTGGCAGACTCTGCAAGAGAGGCGCTCTGCGTCGCGGTTTAGCTTGCTGTCCAGGTTTCGAGAGGGTGCGTTCCTGGATGAGGTATCGAATATATTGCTTCCCCCTACTTATACCTCCCAAGGAGATGATGAATGTAAAATTAGAGAGATTCGAGCGCGCACGGAGGCTTTCCGGCAGTCGTTCTTCCCGCGAACCATACGCGACTGGAACAGGAAAGGGAGGTAATTGCCCTCCGCCACACACCGTTGGGTGGCTTGCGGAGTATAAATGTAGATGTAGATAGATGTAGAAGAACGTTTATTACATTCAAACGTAGAAAATGTTCAAGGATGCTGCAGCAAACAGAAGTTCGGGATATTGGTATGTAATTTTGCGATATGCAAAATTTTTCACATTGTTCGGAATTCCTCCGTCAACTTTTGTACTCTATCTATTCACTACAAATGTCTTTGTTTTTCCCACCTTCATTTACAGGTTGTGCTCACTGCCAAGAATAGAGTGTGTTACACCAAACATCTCTTTTACATCTTTTCCAGTACAAAATCCTCCTCCAAACATAACCTGCTGTTCTTCACCTACTGTTGCCTCACTCCTCCTACGTGACCTAAGTATCTTATTACATCCTGTACGCAACAGCTCCTTCAGTGGCCACGAAATTCACGACTAGTACGAACCAATTCTACTACGACTCTAAACTTTACAATAGAATGAATTCTAGTGGAAAGAGACGCATTTAGGTATTATCACTACTTTAATGAGCATATGCAGATGCCTTTTTCGAAAAGAAATATGCTATTCTTCAAATCTGGGAGCAACCAATGACTAATATGTCAGAAGAACAGCAAATTGGTTTCCCGAAAGTAGGTCGCGTATCGATGCGGTTTTTACTGTGTAAGAAGACTTACACACTGACGGAAAAATAACTGCTGGACCAAGAAGGAGCTGTGAGACATAAACGAAAGTCAGTAGCTTGCGTTCTACATCTGAAAGATGATGTCTATTCCAATTTCGCGCCAGTCTCATAAGGGAGGCGCTAGTAGCGCCACTATGAGGATGAAAATCAGGTTTGCTTCAAAGACACGCTGCAATGGTCCTGGGCGTTAGTTACCTTTGAGACTGGACGTGGGGAGTTGATGTCGGTCAAGAATGCCTTTAAGGGGACAAAGACGCCATTATCAGCACCTCACTGAACGAGGGTGCGTTCCTGGATGAGGTATCGAATATATTGCTTCCCCCTACTTACACCTCCCAAGGAGATGATGAATGTAAAATTAGAGAGATTCGAGCGCGCACGGAGGCTTTCCGGCAGTCGTTCTTCCCGCGAACCATACGCGACTGGAACAGGAAAGGGACCTATACTTGAGTATTGCTCATCAGTGTGGGATCCGTACCAGGTCGGGTTGAGAGAGTAGATAGAGAAGATCCAAAGAAGACCGGGCTTCCGACGACCAAGTGGAACTACCGAGAGGGAAGACCATCGAGTTCGGCGCATGGCTCTGGCTCATGGTACTGAATCTGCAGCAGCTATTTGAGCAGCATTTGGCATCACAGTGACACAACGAACTGTTACAAAGTGTCTACTCCAAGGACAGCTCCGAGCTAGACGCCCCATAACGTGCATTCCACTGACCCCAAATCTGTGCCGTTTGTGAATTTAGTGGTGTCGGTGAGAGCTCATTGGACGGCAGGGTGAAGGTCTGTTGTGTTTTTTGATGAAAGCTAGTTCTGCCTCGGTGCCAGTGATGGCCGTGTGTGTTGGTTAGAAGGAGGTCAGCTGAGGACGTGCAACAAATCTGTCTGCGTACTAGACATATTGGACCTACATCTGGAGTTATGGTCTGGGCTGCAATTTCGTATGACAGCAAGAGCACTCTGATGGTTTTCCCATTCATCTTGACTGCAAATTTGTACTTCAGTCTGGTGATTCGACCTGTAGAGCTGCCATTCAGTGGGTATTTTCCAACAAGATAACGCTCGCCCTCATACTGCTGTCGTAACCCAACATTCGCTACAGAGTTTCGACATATTGCCTTGGCCTGCTCGATCACCAGATCTGTTTACAGTCGAGCACATATTGGGCATCATCGGACGAGAACTTAATTGTCATCCACAAACAGCATTAACCATCCCTGCGTTGACCGACCGAGTGCAACAAGCATGGAAATCCATCCCACAAACTTACAACCAGCACCTGTGCAACACAATGCACGCTCATTTGAATTCTTGCGTTCAACATTCTGACGGTTAAACCGGTTATTAATGTACCAGCATTTCACATTTGCAGTGTTAATCAATTACATATGTTACCTAGATAAAAGTATTCTGAAAATTTCATTACGCTCTATTAATTATTTTTTGTGTTGAAAATTTTTTTCCGTTAGCGTATAGTCTAGAAACATATGTATTTTTCATAGACCATATAAAAAAGCTTTGCAAAGGTAATGTGCTCTAGGCCACCGAATACATTAGAAGAGGAAGTAATACCAACGCAACTGACAGAGATCAGAAATACATTGCCCGAAAGAAGTAGTTAGGCATCCAGAAGACATGGTCGGATATCAATTTAACTTCGTACACATACAAATCATCAGTGGGTATGTAAATGATTAGAGTTGCAATTGTCCGTGACAGGTACAGTGGCTATTAGAGTGCGTTATGTTGTTAGTGTTCAGTGTAGTTATCAGCCCTGATAGAGCATACAAGTGGTGTGAATAGCGTCACATATTGAGTGATCACTGTGAATAACAAGGACATGTTGCGCAATCAGCACCGGGCAGAGTTTCAAAGGGGCTTCTTCGTGGGTCTCCATTTGAACAGCTGGTCGAATCGTGCAATATCCTGTGTGTACGGGATTTGAATGTGACAGTGGACCATTGTTGGACTGCACGGAAACGTGAGAGCAGGTATATTCGCCGTCAAGGTTCCAGCCGACCACATCTGACCACCTCAAGGGAAGATCCCCGTGACACTTTCACATCTGCACCAGCCAACCGAGAGCATCCAATGGGCTCCCTGCAACATTCTGTGTAATCCCACAATACTGGTCGGAGATGTACAGCGGCCGATCTACGGAATTACCATCCCACGCGTAGGCTGTCATTTACACCACAACAAAAATGGCTGACTCTGGAGTGATGTCGTGACTGGGAAGAACGGACTTGTAATGAACGGCGTGGCCTGTTGTTCGGCAATGAATTGTGGTTCGCAATACCCCAGATCACCATCGTTGGCGAGCATGGCGATGAGCTGGGGAGAAGTCCCACTCACCCAATGTTTTGGAGAGACACAGCGGTGTTACACCTGCCATTAATGTGTGCACCCATCGTGTATGACTTCAAGTCACGGCTGGTAGTCACTGACTGACCTCTGACGCCACAACGATATGTCACGGGCATTCTGCCCCTCATGTGTTATCTCACATGCGAAACCATTTTTCAACACTACAATACTCATCCACACATTACCTGTGTCTCTGTCAACCGTCTGCCTGATGTTCAGGTATTCACGTGGCCAGCACTGTCCCCAGCTGTATCCCCTATAGCACATGTGTAGGAGCACCTTGGACGCCAACTCTGTCTCAGTGCCAATATGTAGGATATCAAAGACCAGATAAGTGAACGGTGGGCCAGCTTGTGTCTAGAGATGGTACAACTGCTTTATGATATCCTTCCCAATCAAATCACTGCAAGTATCCATGCCAGAGGGAGGGTCAACCTCATACAGATCGGTAGGCTCATACTGCCAAGCTCTTTATAAATTTGCTTCGACTTTATAGGCACTCAAATAACTTGACATATTCTCTCAACTCGGTTTCTCCAGCTCTTCTGGGTGCTTAACTTTTTTTTGTCAAGCAGTGTATGTACAGGAACACGTTATCTACGGTGGATCTGATGCCCGAAACACTCTAGACCTGACACGTCGCCTAAACGAACGTGGGTAACTACGATTATGGCGATGATATACGTGGTTAGCAACATTGGAACAAC
This sequence comes from Schistocerca nitens, assembly GCF_023898315.1. Classification (NCBI taxonomy): domain Eukaryota; kingdom Metazoa; phylum Arthropoda; class Insecta; order Orthoptera; family Acrididae; genus Schistocerca; species Schistocerca nitens. The sequence goes on from NC_064616.1 coordinate 42,452,899, forward strand.
TACAGAGCGCGTCGAAAATAGCAGACAAATCATGTGAGTCGGATTCTCGCCGCGCGGTAGCCGTGCGGTCTTAGGCGCCTTGAAACGGTTCGCGCGGCTCCCCCCGTCGGAGGTTCGAGTCCTCCCTTAGGCATGGGTGTGTGTGTGTTGTCCTTAGTGTAAGTTAGTTAGGTTAAGTAGTGTGTAAGCCTAGGGACCGATGACCTCAGCAGTTTGGTCCCACAGAACTTACCACAAATTTCCAAATTTTTTCGGATTCTCCTTGCGCAAATAAGAAAAAAGTACCTACATGTAATTGGCAACAACCATGATGTTTCCGTCTTATGAGACTGTCACTCTCAAGGTGTTAGCTGAGTTGACTAGCCATTACACCTCTCATATGGTAGACTTTATGAATGGTTGAAAAAACTTCACACAAAGTCGTTTCGCCTAAATAGAGGCTTAAGATCTTGGTGTAGTACGATCTGTATTACATGCATCCACATCTCACCGAGCCGAAATGCTCCGTCGTTGTCAGGCTTGCACGAAATATCGACATTGCACAACCCTACGGAAAGAAGTCTGATTGTTTTAACTCGGATGGGCGTGTATGCCAATAAGTTATTCCACATCTACCTTATCATTGACCAGGATAACGAGCATTGTCGTGAGCTCGGTTAAATCCATTCAAATATATACTAGAGTCATCGAGCATAGAGTGCATCCATCAACAGAGTGCTAGTGATATCTCATTGCCGGCCGGAGTGGCCGTGCGGTTCTAGGCGCTACAGTCTGGAGCCAAGTTACCGCTACGATCGCAGGTTCGAATCCTGCCTCGGGCATGGATGTGTGTGATGTCTTTAGGTTAGTTAAGTTTAATTAGTTCTAAGTTCTAGGCGACTGATGACCTCAGAAGTTAAGTCGCATAGTGCTCAGAGCCATTTAAACCATTTTTGATATCTCACTGAAGCAAATAATCTTTCGTTATTACTCGTTCATATCGGCTTTTCAGTTTGTAGGCCAAACTCTGGGCTACATCACTAGTATATCTAGTGGCTTCGCGTAGATATTTAAGGGTAGACTGGGACAGAAAAGCAGGGCGCTCTGCATGTCTTGGGCCTGACTGCAGTCACAAAGGATGTTGTTCTCATATTTCAGGCAACATTTTACTGGCTTTCTCATGACTGGTACCATACCTGTTGGTAGCGTATTGAATATTTTGGAAGGTTTCTATTGTTGTTTAATTCGAGCTTGTTCATCCTCTTTAAGCGGCGACCAGCGAGAAGATTTTATTCTAAGCTATAACATAGAGAGGGTGGACAAAAATATGGAAATACTAAAACACAGTACATTACCATCCCTTACACTTTGGCGTTCGAAACAGCTTCCAGATGTCTCAAAATGGATAGATATACGTCCCGTATGGTATCCAAGGGAATCTTATACTATTTTTCCTGCAAATAGTGGCAAGTTCAGGTAACGGTGCTGGAGGTGGATAGCGATCAAGAACCCGCCTCTGCAAAGTCGACCACAGAGGGTCAATAATACTGAGATTTAGTGACTGTGGTGACCTCGAGAGAAGCATCTCTCCATCATCGTGCCCTGTGTGAACAGGTTCCTATCATCTTGGAACACATCACCACTGGGAAACAAACACAGTAACATGAGAGGGACCAGATCAGCCAAAATGATCATATAATCCTCGGCAGTAAAGCGACCTCGCAGTGTAATCACAGGGCCCATGGACTACGACGATACGGCTGCTCAAACCATCATCGAACTCCTGCCATGTTTCACTCTTGGGACGTAAAGTCGGCCAGAAGCTGGAGACGGTGTGAACAAGACTCATCGTCCTAATGGCTTCCTTCCACTGCTCCACAGCCCCGGTCCTACGGCTTCGGACCACGTTTTCCTGCTTCTGACATTTGCATCACTGATGAGTGGTTCAAATGGTTCTAAGCACAATGGGACTTAACAGCTGAGGTCATCAGTCCCCTAGACTTAGAACTACTTAAACCTAACCTAACCTAAGGACATCACACACATCCATGTCTGAGGCAGGGTTCGAACCTGCGACCGTAGCAGCAGCGCGGTTCCGGACTGAAGAGCCTAGAACCGCTCGGCCACAGCGGCCGGCACTGATGAGTGGTTTTGGAACACGAGCTAGACCTACAGTACCCTGATTATAGAACTTCCTTCGTGTTGTTTTAATGCTGACAGGGTTCACGAGTGCGATATTCACTTCTGACGTGACTTTTGCAGCTGTAGTCCTCTTGTTTTTCGTCACAATGCTCTTCATTGACCATCCGCTACGATCACTCTACACGCACATTCGCCAACGTTGTGACGTAGTGGATGATGTTCTACCGGTTTTCATGTATGCGGTACAAATCTAACATACGGCACCTCTTGAGATACCAAACACTTATGATACTTTGGGTAAGGAAGCACTCACCATATGAGCACCGACAATTTGAACACGTTAGAATTGACTTACCTCCGATGTAATAGATTCACGACTACACAGAACACTTTCCTGATCGTGACTGACACTTACAACGTATTGACAACATTGTCCAGGTGCTGTTCGTGGTTCACTATAACTTCACAGCCTGCACGCTCGACTAGCACCTGAATTTATGCGCAAGCATCCATTTTTCGTGGTGTTTCCATATTTTCTTCCAACCCCTGTATGAGTCATTCTTGTCTTTAGCTGCTCTGGTACACCGAATACGTCGTTTGCTCCGTGCGTGATTCACCTTCCGTCTACGGTATGATTAAATTTCTTACTGTATTCATAGGTAACTTGTCAGAATTATATAAGAGATATGCAGTATGACTTTTACAGCTTCATGCAACCAGTTATTGTGTTGCATGCTTCGTTAAATATGAGATGTAAACTTTCGCGTGGGCACATCTGTTCCTGACCGCGTAGGCATGTTAGGCTGCAGATAGAGCAAGCCATTAGTAGTTGTTTTGAGACCGGATAAGTCTGCACCCTATTTTCTTCTCATTAATTTTCTAAGGAAATAATTTGTTAGTACAACTTTCTTGTCTCTATGCTCGCAGTAGTCCTAGTAGATAAAAGACTCCTCTAAGATAACCTCTAATTACCTGTATGTTTACGTATGCTTTACAGCTGTCTTTCCCATTCTGGTACAGAAAACGGAGAGGGGTGCAAGAAAGGAGCCTCCTTGAAGATTGCTATATCGGTGGAAAAGAGATAATGACGTCAGGCGTATCGTGGTCCAAACTTATTCAAATGCTGGCCACTGACGGTTAATCTTTCTACCAACAGGCGATGTCTTGCTACAGAAACTTTCGTAGATTGCCCTGCAAACCTGTTTGACGCTACACGGTATTCCGGAAATCATCACCGGCGATTGGAGAAAAGCACAGGTCATTCTCGTTTTCATGAAGGGTTGTCGAACAGACGCACACAATTATAGGACCATATCTCCGACGTCGGTCTGTTGTAGAATTTTGGAACATATTTTATGCTCGCGTATCACGATATTTCTGGAGCCCGAAAATCTTTATAGGAAGCAACCTGGTTTCCGAAAACAATTATGATGCGAAACCCAGCTCGATCTTTACGACCACGAGACACAGAGAGCTGCAGATACGGGTGCCCAGGCAGGTATCTTGTTCCTTGACTGGAAATATCAGACCAACTATGTGACTGGATTGAAGAGTTTCTAGCAAACAGAACACTCACGTAGTTCTGAACAGAGGGAAGTCTTCAGACGTAAGAGTAACATCGTGCGTGCCCCAGGCGAGTGTCGTAGCACCATTACTTTCTATAATTGACCTAATATATAACGTTGGAAACTCCATGAGGCTTTTCACGCATTATGCTGACGTATACAGAGAAGTCAAGACGCTAGAAAATTGTAGCGAAATTCTGCAAGGCCTGCAGAGGATCGACGCTAGGTGCAGGGAGTGGCAATTCACTCTCAACATAAACAAATGTAACGTATTGCGAAAACATAGACAGAGAAGTCTTTCCCTCTATGATTGCAGACTTGCAGAACAATCACTGGAAGCAGTTACTTCCATAAAATATCATGGAGTATGCGTACGGAGCCATTTGAAGTGGAACGACCACATAAAATTAATTTCGAGTAACGCAGATGCCAGACTGAGTTTCATTGGAAGAATCCTCAGGGACTGTAGTCCATCAACGAAGAAAGTAGCTTACAGAACAGTCGTTCGACCAGTACTCGAATACTGCTCGTCAGTGTGGGATTCTTACCAGATGGGACTGATAGAGGAAACGTAGAAGGTCCTAAGAAGAGCAGCACGTTTCCTAACAGGTTCATTTAGTAAGCGCGAAAGCGTCACTGAGATACTCAGTCAACCGCAGTGGCAAACCCGGCAAGAGAGCCGTTCTGCATAGCGTTAGGGCCTAATGTTGAGTTCAGAGAGCGTACGTTCCTAGAAGAGTCAACCAATTCACTGCTTCTGTTGTGTCTAGACCATACAGCCCAGACACAATGCTGTAGCCGATAGGGCACGCAAGGCTAACGCAGACGGGCGTGAAGTCTGGAACATGAGACTTATAAATGCACTAAAGAAAAATACGTAGCTTTTTTAATACTTAACTTTATTCTCTTGTTGGAATACATCTCTCCTGCATACTCGTAAGCTATTGGCACTGATACAAATGGCGCCTTGCTAGGTGGTCGCCATTTAACTTAGCAGAGGGCTATTCTACTGTCTATCTCTCGGCAAATGAGAGCAAGGCTTAGCACGTCCAATCGCTAGCTATGTTGTCCGTACAACTGGGGACGAGGTCTCCTCAGTCTCTCGAGACCTGCCTTGTGGTGGCGCTAGGTTTGCGATCCCACAGTGGCGACACGCGGGTCCGACATGTACTACAGGACCGCGGCCGATTTAAGTTACCACCTAGCAAGTGTGGTGTCTAGCGGTGACACCACATTCCTCCCCCGCAAATCGGCGAACGGTCGTGAGATAAGGCTTCCGCCCGCCGTGGGGAGGACCGCATGTTGACGTATGCGATGAGGTGGGGAGCCTAACAACAGGCGAGGCTGTGCCACCCGCACCTGGCCATTCGGTCCGAGGGGAGCTAGGAAACGCCTGAAAACCTAGTCCAGGGTGCACGTCAACATGCGGTGTATGCGCACGTAATGAGACAGGAGGGGCCGAAGGGTCGACCTCCATTGCGTCGGGGAATCCGACGCGCGATGACGACATCTGGTCCGGAGCGGGCAAGAGGTCCATGGCGGAGGACGGCTGGTCACGGGAAGCGAGCGGCGGCGCGTGACCCTGGGAGGCGCCGGGCGGTTGCAGCGAAGCGTCCACTGCGGGCGGCGCCGGCGGCGGCTGCGGCGGCGGCGCGACGCCATGAGGCAAAAGGGAAGGCAGCGTCGGTAACACCTGGGGATGAGACGAGCCAGTAGATGGGTCCCCAAGGCGCTGACCGGACGGCTCCGTCGCTGAAAGCAGACGGGGAGCGGCAGAACCCAGGCGACGACAGAGGCGCAGCTGATTGAGATGGCGACGCACCTCACCAGAGGCCCCCAAAACCAAATACATCGCGCGGCCGAGGCAGCGAAGAATGCGCCCGGCGAGCCAACGCCGTGAACCGCGATAGGTGCGATAAAGACAACGTCGCCAGGAGCAAAAGCAGGAGTCTGCCGCTGCACAGGAACCTGATGTGGCGGATGCAGCAAAGACATCAAGGTGCGATGAGAACGACCATGGAGCAATTCAGCCGGCGAGCGACCATCGCGGGGCTGAGAGCGATACGAAGACAAAAAGAGCAACAAAGCGTCCTCCCGAGAATGCGACTCTTTCAATTTCAACATCTGTGACTTGAAAGTCCGGACCAATCGTTCAGCGGCACCGTTTGACTAAGGCGAAAACGGCGCGGATGTCAGATGTTGAATACCATTGGCCTCGCAGAAGGACTGAAATTCTGCGGACATGAATTGTGGGCCATTGTCGGAAACAATAGTCTGCGGAAGACCTTCAATGCAAAAGATAGCAGACAAGGCTTGGATTGTGGCAGAAGACGTCGTGGAAGACATCCGGACAACAAAAGGAAAATTACTGAAAGCATCGACCACAACCAACCATCGAGCATTCCAGAATGGACCAGCAAAATCGATGTGCAAGCGTTGCCAAGGGGAAGTGGCTTTCGGCCATGCAAAGAATTGCCGCGGCGGTGCGGATTGCTGTTCGGCACACGCCACGCAAGAGGAGCACATATTCGTAATCGCAGCATCGATTCCGAACCAAGTACAGTGCTGACGAGCAAGTTGTTTCGTACGCACTATACCCCAATGTCCTTGGTGAAGAAGCTTTAAGACAGAGGACTGTAACGAACGTGGGACCACGACTCTGGATTGATCATTATCGGAACGCAACAACAAAACACCACGTCGTACAAAAAGTCTCTCCTTGTGAGCAAAAAAACGGCGAACCAAAGGATCCTCGATCCGTGACTTTGACAAGGGCCATTGCGTAGCAACAAAACGCAAAACAGTAGCAAGGACAGGGTCAGCAGCTGTGGCTGTAGCTACACGACGAAAATCAATCGGAAACGATTCGACCACGTCATCGGTTTCCGAATCAATGAACATGCAAGCAAGTTCGGAAGAATCGAATGCTTTATCCTCAGCAACAGGCAAACGGGACAACGCATCAGCGTTTCCGTGCTTAGCAGTGGACCGATACAAGATATCGTAGCGGTACTGCGAGAGAAAAAGAGACCAGCGAATGAATTTCTGCGCTGTACGTGGAGGTACAGGCTTGTTCGGATGAAAAAGCGATGTCAAAGGTTTGTGGTCCATGATGATTGTAAAGTGACGACCATACAAGAAATCATGAAACTTTGTAACACCAAACACGAGAGCAAAAGCTTCTTTCTCTATCTGGGAATAATTTCTTTGCACAGATGAGAGCAATTTGGACGCAAAGGCAATAGGGCGATCATGCGAACCACCTTTGTGCGCAAGCACAGCACCGATCCCGAAATCCGAGGCATCTACCATCAACAAAAGAGGTTTTCGGGGATCGAATGGCGTAAGGCACGTATTTGAAAGTAACGCCGATTTCAACTGGCGAAAGGCGCGGTCGCATTCCGTCGTCCAGACGAACGGAACACCTTTACGGCGTAAGCGATGAAGCGGAGCTGAAATGGAAGAAGCGCGCGGCACAAACTTTGCATAATAATTAATTTTACCCAACACAGTCTGTAGCTGTTTCAAGTTCCGCGGTGCAGGTAAATCCTGTATGGCACGGAGGTGCTCTGGACTCGGATGTATACCTTGGGCATTTATGACATGCCCCAGGTAGGGTAAGTCACGAGCAAAAAACACACATTTGTCCTTCCTCAAGCGAAGACCATTCTGACGCAAGACCTGAAATAATGTTCGGAGATTTTGCAAATGTTCGGCTTCTGTCTTTCCTGAGATCACAATATCGTCCAGATAGTTCGCAGCAGTAGGGACCGACGCACACACAGTTTGTAAATATTGCTGAAACAAAGCAGGGGCGGATGCACACCCGAATGGCAGTCTTTTGAAGCGATACAAGCCAAGATGCGTGTTAACCACTAAGACGCGCTGGGATTCTTCGTCCACAGGTATTTGCAAGTACGCATCTGCTAGGTCCAATTTGGAAAAATATTTTCCCGGGCACAGTTTGTCAAAAAGATCTTCCGGGCGGGGCAAAGGAAAAGTGGCAGTCACAAGTTGTGGATTCACTGTTGCCTTGAAGTCCACACAAAGTCTCAGTTTACCGGAAGGTTTTGGCAAAATTACTAAGGGTGAGGCCCAGAGAGAAGCCTGCACACGTTCAATTACACCTTGAGATTCTAAATCGGCTAATGTTCTGGCGACCTCATCACGCAATGCGTGGGGAACATTGCGCACTCTGAAAAATTTCGGTTGCGCGTTTTCTTGCAGTTCCAAATGCGCTTCATAGTTCTTAGCGCAACCAAGGCCCGGTGCAAAAATGTCTGCAAATTCTTCACAAAGAGTAGAAACACTGGCGGAAGGCACAGTCTGATTCACTGATAGGACCTGATTTACTATAGACATATTAAACAATTGAAATAAATCTAAACCAAACAAGTTCACTGCAGAATTAGAACGAAGAACGTAAAATGATACAAGTTTTGTCTGTCCCATGTATGTGGCAAGAAGGCTGCACTGTCCTAACACAGGTATATGCTGTCCAGAGTAACTATGTAACTTAACATTTGCGGCACGCAATGGCGGTTTGCCCAGTTGTTTGTACGTGTCGTGATTGAGCAATGAAACTGCAGCTCCGGTATCGAGCTGGAAGGCTATCACTTTGCCTTCAAAGTCTAAGTCCACAAAAAGTTTATTGTCCTGCTGACGACAAGAGCGACTGTCACGTGCAATTTGAACTGATACAGGTACAGAAGCACTTGCGACTTCACGGGATTTTCGGCGACGTCGACGCACACTGTTTGTGGGACGAACACAGTCACCGTGAGCTAAAGTGTCACTGGACGGGTGGGAATGAACTACATGAATGTCCATGGGCGAAGGTCCACGAGCCTGATTGTCCTGGGTTCGATTCCGGCGCGAAGCAAAGGGCCTGGAATTATTGTGATTGTCTGATCTAAGCTTTTTCTGGCAAACACTTTGAACATGTCCTTTCTTTTGACAGTAAAAGCAAATAGCTTGGCGTGACGGGCAATTTTCACGCGAATGTCCAGCTGCACACCACGGGCATGATTTCACTACAGTTGCTTGCTTTTGCGGCGCACGTGTTTGCAAGGTAGGCTGCCGCCGCTGTGACGGGCGCGAGGGCCGCGTAGCGTCCCGTGCAGCGGGCCCGGCGGGCCGGTTAATGTGACACACTGCTGGCGAAGTTTCAAATGAGTCCTGAGCAGAGTCAAGTGTGTCTTGCCTATCCAATATGTCTATCACTTGTTGAAGGGAGGGATTTACTAGTTTCAAAATCTGTTCCCGTATGCGAACATCAGAAACGTTCTGTGCAATTGCATCACGCACCATAGTATCTGAATAAGGGAGGCCACATTCACATTCAAACGCACACTCCCTAGTAAGTCCTTGCAATGTCCCAACCCACTCCCTATTAGTCTGACCGGCCGTACGTTTTGTACGAAAGAACGTATACCGTTTTGCAACAACATTTACTGTTTCTTTGAAATAGGCATCTAACGCCGACAAAATTTCTTCGTAGGACAGAGTTGCTACGTCGCGCCGGGGAAACAACTTCACTATCACACGGTAGGTGCACACACCGACACAAGAAAGAAAAAACGGCTGCCGCTCATTACCTTGAATTCTGTAGGCGGCTAGATGAAAGCTGAACTGGCGGGACCATTCCGGCCAGGACTCCAAGGAGGAGTCAAAATGACGGAAGGGCGGTGCAATGGCGTGTTGTGGCTGCGGTAGCGATGAAGCGGCGGCTGCCGCATCGTGTTGCAGCACACGTTGACCCTGGACGAGCTGTCCCAGGGCATCCAATAACGCCTGCGACTGCTGATTCTGCAAGCGAAAAAATTCGGACAGTACATCCGGAGATTGTGGCGAAGCCATGACACAAACGAATTAATACAAACTCTTTTTCTCGTCGCCAATAATGTTGTGTCTAGACCATACAGCCCAGACACAATGCTGTAGCCGATAGGGCACGCAAGGCTAACGCAGACGGGCGTGAAGTCTGGAACATGAGACTTATAAATGCACTAAAGAAAAATACGTAGCTTTTTTAATACTTAACTTTATTCTCTTGTTGGAATACATCTCTCCTGCATACTCGTAAGCTATTGGCACTGATACAAATGGCGCCTTGCTAGGTGGTCGCCATTTAACTTAGCAGAGGGCTATTCTACTGTCTATCTCTCAAAAATGAGAGCAAGGCTTAGCACGTCCAATCGCTAGCTATGTTGTCCGTACAACTGGGGACGAGGTCTCCTCAGTCTCTCGAGACCTGCCTTGTGGTGGCGCTAGGTTTGCGATCCCACAGTGGCGACACGCGGGTCCGACATGTACTACAGGACCGCGGCCGATTTAAGTTACCACCTAGCAAGTGTGGTGTCTAGCGGTGACACCACAGCTTCCTCCTACGTACGTCTGGCGGTAAAGGCATGACGATGAAATTAGAGAAATTCGAGCCCGCACGGAGACTCACCAGCAGTCGTTCTTCCCGCGTGTGGAATAGGAAAATGGCAAAAGGAGGAAGTGAGAGTGGTACATAAACTGCCCACCGCCACACACCGTAAGGTGGCTTGCGGAGTATAGATGTAGAATCTGTTTATGTGAAGCTTTAGTAGTTGACTGGATTGGATGACCTAAAATTTTTGACTATTTGGAAGTCACGATTACACGACGGAACCAACTGACCGTCACACAAACGAGACTGAAATCATAACTCATAATTAGGAAGCTACGAAATCCATAACGGTGTTAACACGGCTCTTCTTCTTCTTTTTTTTTGTGAGGAATCCGATCACGTATTGCCCACTTTCTGGATACCCATTATATGTAAATAATGTCAGGGATCGCAAAAATGCAATCAATACGAATGGACAGAAAGAACGATTGATTGTATGTTTTCCGATTTTAAACAAACATGCAGCTTCAGCTGTGCGATGGAACCTGGCGACGTGGTCGGCTGAGAACAATATGACGCATGCAACTAATTGAACAGCTGCGGCGCGCAGTTTTGCGAGGGAGGCCTGTGTACCGCACGGAAGCACCCAATTATAATCTATCCCCTCTGGCTGTGCCACACATTGGAGGCCGTGGGCCGTGGGACGGCCTAAAGCTACAAAGGCTGTCCGCTGCGCGTTACAGCGCCTCTCGCAACACTGCGGTCATTGTGGGACCTGTATCTTGTGCAAGACACCATGACATCTCCTGCCAGTTGCTCCGTGTGAGTTATCGCGAGGGTCTGTACCTTTGGCAATTCATATTCTTGCGATACTACAATTATTTTGTTAGGGAATTGACTTATAAATTAAAATAAATACACGTTGATTCTTAACCACCAAATCTGAAGAGTTCCGTCAGAACCAGCTCGTTAAGACGAACATAGCTTTCTGTAGGAATGAGCGCGTTTCTAAATAGGATCCAGCAGGCTCATACAGCCTCACTTGGTCGGTGTCCTGGAGTAGTGAACACGTAGCGTCCGTAAAGTCAGTGCCCGGCACATAGGACCTCGTGGCAGGCCATGTTGGCGAAATTCTGTCTCTAAGTTCTCATGCACTAGGAGTAGTAAGCACTTTTGATAATCGGGAGCTATGCTCACTATTAGCGAGACGTAAACGATATATGTGATTCACGTTATCGGAAGTCAACCAAGGGTGGGAAAAACCAATCGGTTAAAACCGATACTGGTATTTTAGTCCTGACTAAGCGGTATCTTTCGGTATTTTTTGGTCCCTGTCATAACAGGCGTTTTTTTAAATTTTTTACTAATAAATGAGTAAAAAAACCGAACTATCAAATGGCTCTGAGCACTATGGGACTTAACATCTATGGTCATCAGTCCCCTAGAACTCAGAACTACCTAAACCTAACTAACCTAAGGACATCACACAACACCCAGTCATCACGAGGCAGAGAAAATCCCTGACCCCGCCGGGAATCGAACCCGGGCGCGGGAAGCGAGAACGCTACCGCACGACCACGAGCTGCGGACAAACCGAACTATCAATCAGCCATAGCAGCAGCGCAAAAGTTTTTCGTTTTAAAATAAATCTTTCGTAAAACAGGAGTAACTTTTATTCGTAAAATTTGCATTGGTTTGAAATAGTTCGTTATTACAGAAAATGGGAAAAGCGATAAGTGTTATTTTAATAAGAATGCTGACACAAGCGAGCAACACACACACATGGCATAACAGTTGGTACAGCACTGCTGAGACAATAATATGCCTGATGCCATGTGTCATGCTGAGGGTACGCATGTGCAAGACTCAATAGCACCAACCTTAGCCGGGAAAAGTGTTTTGAAGTGACGTAGCAATGAATTACAATGCTCTATATTCTTTAAAAAATTAAAGATCTGTCTGTAATTTCCATGAAATAATAAAAGAGGAAGGAAACTATGATAACATTAATAAATTAAAAACTTAACAACAGTTCATTCGCAGTATACAATAAAAATAGAAAGTAGCTGATCCGCTGCCTGTGTCTACATAATATGTCTTTATCTGCCTGTAGCCCTAGAAAACGGACAAATTAACACGAAAAATATAGTTCTTCACCCTCAATTTTAACCATTTAGCACTGGCTACGTCCATAATGAGCAGAGTTTCAAAAATTTAGAATCAGTAGTGGAATACTGGTGACTTTTTCATTAATTTTCAACCATTTATCACTTTTGGAGAAAAGCAGCGAACAGTGAACGAACTATGTTTTCTTTCATTTGGCAATTTAATTTAATAATTTCATTATACGTAATTTGAAACAGAGTGAGTAAATATTTTTCCATGTTTGGTACTACACGGAATAACAAAAATAAAAAACCGAAAATCGGTTACTTCAGACACTGGTTATTTTGAGCGGTTTTAACAGTCAGTTTAAACTGGTGTAGAAGAAAACTGATATAACCGAAAGCCGGAAAGAATAAAAAACCGAATATCATTTATTTCAGAAACCGGTTATTTTGAGCGATCTTAGTAGTCACGCTAAACTGGCGCGGAAGAAAACCGATGTAACCGAAAGCCAGTTGTTTCAGCGATAACCACCATCCCTAACGCCAGTAAGGCACGGCAGGACTCACCGCTCCTTCTGTCGGGGTGGGTAGCCATGAGTGTGTGTGCTACAGTCCGTTATCTTACGGGATTGCCTGCTGTTCGCGTGGTAAAAATTAAGAGGGATATTCGTTTATTTTAGTATGCCATCTTGGGAACTAGCTTTAGTTTTTAGGATACACCTGTTCTCTCTGGCTGGCTCTACTATCATGCTCCATTGCTGTTCCACACTGCTAGTGTTTCTCTAGTTATGGGACAACCGACTGTGTTTTAAAAACCGATTGGTCAGTCGATTGCTTTTCATTCAGTTGTTTTTTACAGTCGAATGAAAATACCGAATGAAGCCTCTGCGGCCATGTCAGTTGTACGAATGTTTCCAGTCACTCACCGGATTAAAGTGGTTTCACTCAATGCGACGCAACCGACTGAAACAAATCTCCGTCGGTTGCGGACGTTGTATTAATGTTTTCACTCAGTCTCCTGGTTTGAGTGGATTTATTTACACGCTTTTTTAGCCTTTTCGGTTATACATGAACGAAGTCTAGGATTGACAACTGTTTACATGTAAATAAGGCATCTAATGTCAAGGGAATACGAACAAAACGTGTACTACTAAAAATATTTTCAAAATGTATGTATTTGCTTACTTAAATACGAATTTTCGTACTTGTTGCATTAAATATTAATTTTTTATTAGTTTTAAAAGTTTAAAATCTGGTGTTGCACTGTAAATTTATGTACATATAAATGAACAGTCACTTTTTAACACGTTTTTATTGGGTCTGTTTCTTGTCTGTTCGGTACAAATTTTGCCATTGATTTTGAGCTAACTGACCGCTAAGCTAGACACTTGAAACTTTCAACATAGCTGAGAACTGGATGACACTGCATTAGTAACTCGCTTTCGATTCTGGTGTGTGGCGGAGAGTACATTGTTTTTCACTCTGTCTATCTGTTCGGTACAAATTTTGCAACTGACTTTAAACAACTTCCCGATAACCTAAAGACCTGAAACTTTCAACTTAGCTCAGAGCTGTATGACACTGTAATGTTAACTCGCTCTCTTTTCTGGTGTGCGGCGACGAGCAGTTGGCGTACCACTGCTATTTTCCTGGTTTACAGTAGCGAATGTTTCGCAGCTAAGAACGATTGCTGCTAAGCTTCCGTGTCAGCTCGATTCTCTCTAATTTTTAGATTCGTGGTCTTTTCGCGAGATATACACAGGGGTAAGCAATATATTGGTTGACTCAGTTGAAGGGAAACTGAAATAAACCTAAGATTTACCATGTGTCTCTGTTACAATCTCATCAAAATGTTTGAAATCAATTGAAAAAATTCACACTCACATGACTAAAAAGCAGAAACCAACTATTTAAATAAAAAACTTTTTAATATAACACATCTTCAAAACGGACTGAAAAGTATTAAGTAATTTCTCCTAGCCTCATACAGATTCCAAACGCCATACAGAGAGTCCTCAAAATTTGTGCTTGTGAATCTTTAAAAGCTATTACAATACTTGTAAAACTGTAAACGGAAAACGTGGGGCGCATGCAACAGATAATAGTAAGGAGTGTAGAGAGTAACTGTCGTCGAGAAAAATCTCAGAACGGTTCATAGCATCTGAAGTGCGATAAAATTGTTAGCGACTTAGGTGAACTGTTACATGCGTCCCATGTTTTTCGTTTTAAATTTTACAAGTGTTGTCATGGTTCTTAAAACTTCACAAGCACAACTTTTCAGCACTATCTGTTTGGTGTTAGGAATCTGTATGGGGCTAGAAGAAATTATTAAATATACTTTAGTCCATCTTAAAAACACACATTAAAATGTTTTTTTCTTAAATAATTTTTCGGTAAATGCTGAGGTGAGTGAACATCAACCACTTACGATACGAGTTGCATTTTAAGCATTTACTGCCACTTGTGGGAAGTATTTTTTTTGGGGAAAAATTTTGTCATCATTCGCTTTGCTTAATATAGTTTCATAATATGAATCGTCCATTTAGATATTGTCTATTGCACTAAATTTATGCCGGCCGAAGTGGCCGTGCGGTTAAAGGCGCTGCAGTCTGGAACCGCAAGACCGCTACGGTCGCAGGTTCGAATCCTGCCTCGGGCATGGATGTTTGTGATGTCCTTAGGTTAGTTAGGTTTAACTAGTTCTAAGTTCTAGGGGACTAATGACCTCAGCAGTTGAGTCCCATAGTGCTCAGAGCCATTTGAACCATTTTGAACTAAATTTATCTTGAGGATCAAGTCTTACTTAGTGATATGATTTCTCCCATTCATATATATTAATCTTATTCATATGTACATATATTTATGTAATAGTTAAGGCAACTTTTCTTTTTTTCATCAGGCTTCTGATATATCAGAATCACTTATAATATTATTTGTTTCCATTTGAGCAGTACAAGCGAACAAAATACATTTATAAATTTCAAAATTTGCAGCTTCTAAAACAATAGAAGCACAAACCGCACGTTTCTAACTCTCCCCGTCTCTGAAATCAAAGTTGTAAAGATGATTTTGGAACACCTTATATTTTCCATACTTCTTTATTGAGACAATGAGAAGCCACCGACAATCGGCGATCACATGTACCACGACGCCGCCCCGCCCGCCAGACAACTGTATATTTTAAGTGTCATCTACCTTCTACTCACTGAACTGTATTAAAACTGACTTAATTTACGTTCATATTCATCACTTCGGATAAGTACTACGTTTCAACACGAACGTCTCTATAATGCGCATTCACAAATCCTTGTTAGTCTCGTGTGTAATTTTTATCTGCTGACTAGTAGGAGGCTCGCGCCCAGAGCGCAAGCGAGGAATCATTCCTCCTCTCATCTCCCTTCTCCCCGCGGCACATCGCGGCCATAGACCACTTTATCGTCTACAGAGGGTGTTTGTGTAGGAAAAATAATCCGGTTTGACCCACATGTCTGGGGTTTTCAAAGCTTTTGTCTGGGGTCGGCAGTTTAAGTGATGGCAGGCCTAACCCAGCGATACGTCAGCTTAATTAATTACGCGTTAACGCCACCTGGGACAACTTAATCCACAACAGTATGTGAATCGGATTTAAATGATGTAAAGAAAAATTACTCAATTCAGTACATTAATAAATTACTATGCTTATTTTAACTTCGGCATACCCACTGAAATATGTCTTCACTTACCCCTGTGGGTAGGGCTACCCTCTCGCGGTATAATGTAGCACTTCTTTAGTTCAACTAATGAAAACACTGCCGGCTGATTTCACTCAGAAGAATGAATGGATAGCTCAGACAGCTAAAACACTACAGAGTGGTTTTAGTTGAAAGAACGAATATATGGTTCAACTGACAGAAAAACCACTGACTGTTTTCACCTGAAAGGAAAGAATGAATAATGCAGTCAATGTGCAAAGCTAAAATGGTGTCGAATGGTTTCATTCGGTTGCTCCTGAACACTACTTTCGTTCGAAAAAAATAAAAGAATAATAATCCAACTGAAATATAAAACTACAGCCGACTGACTTAACAGTTTCCATCCGGTTGCTCCCGCAGACTGGTTTCATTCAAAGGAATGAATGAGTAGTCCAACCAACTGGGAGATTGTTTTTATTCAGTTCCTCCCACAGACTGCTTTCAGTCAAAAGAATGAATGAATAAATCAACCGATACGAAAAATACAACCGAATGAGTCGGTAGTTGTCCGACAACAGAATGAATCGATTGTTTTCATTCGGTTGTTTCCATCACTGTCTCTCTCTCTCGCTTCCGTGATATAATTTTGTAGCTTTTATTTTAGAATGATGACTCATCAGAAGTCAAATCTGATACTGAATATACAGGGTGTCCCAGCTATCTTGTCCACCCAAAATATCTCTGGAACAATAACAGCTATTGGAAATCGCGATGTGATTGACATGTGTAATCACACCTCCATACTTATCAAGAGGTCCGAAACGAATAATACGGTCTGCTGCGATTACGGGCAGCATGGGGTTCACGCCTGAGCCTCAGGACGTGCGCTAGCAGCGCATGTCGGGTGTTTCAAGCGTCAACTTCACGTCTTAATATCTCGGGATGTAATGGGAATATTGCGATGCAATCAACGCCATTGTGTATGTGCTTTGTCATGCTATGGGGATTGCTGAAGAAAAAATATAGGAGGTCCATTTAAAAAAAAACATAAGTTTGTGTTAAAAAACACATATGCTTTCGTTTTAGAATGTTTCCAAATATGTACATTCATGGGCCCCAGCCCTACATTAATACCGGTGAAAGTCGTTTTCCAATAGCTGATATTGTTCCAGAGATATTTTGGGTGGACAAGATAGCTGGGACACCCTGTATACTAGTGCTCTCTTTCCTCCTGATTTCGGTTTCTTCAGATTCGCTTGCATATTAGTTTGTAAATACTAAATGCAGAATACACCTCAATTAATGTGTCGAATTTGGGCTTCTCGCATTGTTATGATTGCGGTTCGTCCTTCCTGTTCACCTACCTTCCCAGGATAAACTTTGATTAATCGATCTGATTGCCAGATCAGTTGTATGATCGAGTCACATGCTTCTAAGGCCACACGGTAAGGCATCATCCTTTCTGGGTTCCTTTTCTCAGAGGAAGGTGCGGACAGACGAGCTGTAGCACCAATTCAGCTTTGTTGTTTATTTACGAAATTAAATGAATTTTCCTACGTGTAATACTCTAATCTCGCAGTTACCTGTAACCATATAACGTTTTTTGCACAGGAGTTGGGTGGTTCATTTCCTGGTGGTGAAAGAAAAGTTCGCCGCCATATCATATTGGCAAAACGGGGAGAATACCGGGTCCCCTCCCTAGTCAGTATTTGTCACATTCCATCGACAGAAAGGGATTAGAGATGAAGCACAAACCAGTTTGGACAATGATGGCACAGGGAACGGGCTTTGGTCTTATACAGGAAATCATTCTGGCGTTCATCTGAAGGAAAGACTAAGGTTCAAGTGGTTCAAATGGCTCTAAGCACTATGGGACTCAACATCTGATGTCATCAGTCCCCTAGACTTAGAACTACTTAAACCTAACTAACCTAAGGACATCACACACATCCATGCCCGAGGCAGGGTTCGAACCTTCGACCGTAGCAGCAGCGCGGTTCCGGACTGAAGCGCCTAGAACCGCTCGGCCACAACGGCTGGCAAAGACTAAGGAAAGTTGAGAAACTTCCTAGGAGAGTAAACCCGTGTGCCGATCATCATGAAGTAAAGATGTAAGGTGGGCCATGAATAGTGCTTGGATAGTTCAGTCAGTGGAGCACTTGCACGCGAAAGACAGAAGTCGCAAGTTCGAGTCCCAGCCCGACAAACAGTTTGAATCTGCGCATTACCCGTTGCAAAGTGCTGAGGGAATGGGCCAGTCTGACATGTCGAAATGTGCCCTGAAATTTTTCATACAGGAAGAATAGCCTGAAAGAAACATAATCTAAAAAACTGAGCTGCTAAGACACACTGCAAGTATTTCAAAAAGTGTTGAAAATTGCCGAGTGGTAGCTTGCCAGATGACTGGAGAAACCTTTACCCCTTCCTTAGCTTCGGCAAAGTGAGCACGCACAATATGGCGGGCACATATCCTTGGCTGACGGTACGTCGGTGAACAGATAACACCTCACAACGCGATCGTAATTTGTAAAGCGAATTTCAAGTTCTGTTGATAATTTCTCTTACGCAGTTATTTACAGTTACTATCACTCGCTTATGAAACTCATTTAACGTCCATAATACACTGAAGAGCCAAAGAAACTGGTACACCTGCCTAATATTGTGTAGGCCCCAGTGAGTTCACGGAAGTGCAGTAGCGTGACGTGGCATGGACTCGACCAATGTCTGAAGCAGTGCTGGAGGAAACTAACATAAATCCGTAAGAGTACGAGAGGGTGGAGATCTCTTCTGAGCAGCACGTTGCAAGGCATCCCAGATATGCTCAATAATGTTCATATCTGGGGAGTTTGGTGGCTGGCGGAAGTGTTTAAACTTAGAAGAGTGTTTCTGGAGCCGCTCTGTAGCAATTCTGGATGTGTGGAATGTTGCGTTGTCCTGCTGGAATTTCCCAAGCCCGTCGGAGTGCACAATGGGCATGAATGGATGCTGGTGATCAGACAGAATGCCTGTACGTGTCACCTGCCAGAGTCGTATCTGGACGTATCAGGCGTCCCATATCACTACACGTGCTCAGGCGCCATACCATTACAAAGCCTCCACCAGCTTGAATAGTCCCCTGCTGACATGCAGGATCCATGGATTTATGAGGTTGTTTCCATACTCGTGCACGTCTGTCCGCTCGACACAATTTGAAACGAGACTCGTCCGACCAGGCAACATGTTTCCAGAAATAAACAGTCCAATATCGGTGCTGACGAGCCTAGGCGAGGCGTAAGGCATTGTGTCGTGCAGTCATCAAGTGTACACGAGTGCGCCTTCGGTTCGAAAGCCCGTATCAGTGATGTTTCGTTGAATGGTTCGCACGCTAACACTTGATATCCCAGCATTGAAATCTGCAGCAGTTTGCGGAAGGGTCTGCACTTCTGTCACGTTGAAAGATTCTCTTCAGTCGTCGTTGATCCCGTTCTTGCAGGATATTTCTCCGGCCGCAACGATGTAGGAGATTTGATGTTTTACCGGACTCCTGATATTCACGATACACTTGTAAAATGGTCGTACGGGAAAATCCCGCCTTCATCGCTACCTCGAAGATGCTGTGTTCCATTGCGCCGACTACAACACCACGTTCAAACTCATTTACATCTTGATAACCTGCCATTTTAGCAGCAGTAACCCATCTATTTTGCCTGTGTGCATATCTCTGTAATTGAATTCGCATGCCTATACCAGTTTGTTTGGCGCTTCAGTGTAATTAGCAGTGGTTGCTACTAGTATCTGTCTTTGTGCAGGTTCCACAGTTTCACAACAACGTGGAATTCAGTTAATGTTTTGAACCTTACAAAGATGAAATACGAAAAATATGTTACGCAACGGAAATCAGCTACGTCTCCTGGAGACCTATTGATACATGTATATTATTTATCAGTTAATTACATGGACATTCATTCGAAAGATGTCAACTTTTCGATAGTAATTGTGGAAAATGGGTATTAGAAGAAACAGGAAATAACTTGGACGATTCTGTGAATTGTAAATGGATTAATGATTGTTGTACTAATTAAAGTCAAGAATAAAACGAAGATATCTTTCTAGCCCAATGATAACATGTGTAGTAATAGCTTTCATGAGCCGGCCGGTGTGGCCGAGTGGTTCTAGGCTCTTCAGTCTGAAGTGGCTCTGAGCACTATGCGACTTAACTGCTGAGGTCATCAGTCGCCTAGAACTCAGAACTAATTAAACCTAACTAACCTAAGGACAGCACGCACATCCATGCCCGAGGCAGGATTCGAACCTGCGACCGGAGGGGTCGCTCGGCTCCAGACTGTAGCGCCCAGAACCGCACGGCCACTGCGGCCGGCGCTCTTCAGTCTGAAACTGCGTGACCGCTACGGTCGCAGGTTCGAATCCTGCCTCGGGCATGGATGTGTGTGATGTCCTTAGGCTAGTTAGGTTTAAGTAGTTCTAAGTTCTAGGGGACTGATGACCTCAGATGTTAAGTCCCATAGTGCTCAGAGCCATTTGAACCCTTTGAGCTTTCATGACAAAGAATGGGCTTTAAAATTTTTGTTAAATGAAAGGGGGAGAAAATGCTTAAACTTTAGAAGTGTACAAAGCCTGTTTCGCTTCGTAAAATCTGGACATGAGTTGTATAAATGAAAGAAAGATTTACACGAATTACAAAATATGCCCCAAAACGAAACCAACAGAAAAACTACTCGAAACGTTTATAACTGCTCGTGACAGTCAGTGCACTGTTACTGAGGGAGACATATGAGATTGGGCGCTCTGAAGTACAAGTGGGATGAACATTACTAATTTGCAGGCTTCGTCGACCTGGTTAAAAAAATTCAGGAAATTAATGGGGGATACAAATTAACGAAGATTACATCAAGTGAACATGTAGAGGAGATATATTTAATAGGTAATACTACAGAGATATTCGTAGCTGACATGGTGACGGAGCTTGTTTTTTCCCCTAAAATGTTGTGTGTAAAGCCAATCAGTCTGGTTTCGTGCAAGAACTGCGTGAAAACAGCAGTTTATCTTCACTCGATGAATGCTATGACACATTCATATCATTCATATACAACAATACCAGTGATAAGTATCCGTAGTTTACTGTTTCCGCAGCTTTATAACTGTCTTCAGGAACTTCAAGGCAAATTAGGACAAAAATTAAAAAAAAAAACACCGCTTACTTGCAAAAATCTTGTAATATATGTTTTTACCACTCCCAGAAAATGATTTGTTACTTTTGTTCGTGTCTTGGCCTGGACATAACGACACCTTTGTCTTTAGGAGGACGACTAAAAGACTGTTAACACAATTCTGATTCCACCAGGAGCTAACAGTGTGATTCCGCCTCTCGATAAAAAAAGAAAAATAAAAAAATAAAAAAATTCGGCACTGTAAAACATTTTTCAGAAAATTGTTGGACAGTATAATTTCCGACAGCTTTTTGTCATTTCATTTATTATGGGAACAGTATTTTTAAACTTCAGTCATTTGTGCACTATCATTTTGCATCACCACGTTTTACGTGCTTGACAAAGTATGTCTGGTATGTAACACAATACGCAGCGCAACGGCCACAACCGTTTCTTACTCTGTTCCAGTTCCGTATAAACAGAAGTGCTGGAAGGCATTAATATATTGTCAGCTGTGCCTAGCGTAAGGAAAATGTTCGTTTTCTTCATGCAATAGACATTTCGCATTTTTGTGACGACCACAGGGAATAAACATGGAACTGTTTCATTGTTAGTAAAATATGCATCATTCAAAAATTACCATAACAGCTGTACTACAGGAACTGCTATAAAATACTTGACGTCAACAAATTAAAGTTCCGACTGATACGAGTCGTTTGTAATATAACATCATACACCCTACTTGATTTTCTTTCCTCTGCTAGTTCAAAAAAGGTTCAAATGGGAGTTAATATCTGAGGTCATCAGTCCCCTAGAACTTAGATGTACTTAAACCTAACTACCCTAAGGTTAGGTTAGGTTAGTGTTGTTTAACGTCCCGTCGACAACGAGGTCATTAGAGACGGAGCGCAAGCTCGGGTTAGGGAAGGATGGGGAAGGAAATTGGCCGTACCCTTTCAAAGGAACCATCCCGGCATTTGCCTGAAACGATTTAGGGAAAGCACTGAAAACCTAAATCAGAATGGCTGGAGACGGGATTGAACCGTCGTCCTCCCGAATGCGAGTCCAGTGTGCTAACCACTGCGCCACCTCGCTCGGTAACTACCCTAAGGACCTCACACACATCCATGCCCGAGGCAGGATTCGAACCTGCGACCGTAGCGGTCGCGCGGTTCCAGACTAAAGCGCCTAGAACCGCTCGGCCACTCCGGCCGGCCCTCTGCTAGTAATCTGTGTAACAAGTATATCTGCATCAGCTTAGCTGTCGATATGAACTGCAAGTTATTAAAAAAACTGATGATTTGAGACATTTTCGGTATGGTTTAAGTGTTTAGAATTCGCGTGTGCACCACTCGGCGCTACTTTCACTTGTCACAGCTGCGTCTGATTATTTGCCGTACGTGCGCTAGGCAGGAAGTGCTGTGCAAACCGGCGTTATAAGCAGTTCTTCGAGCTGTAAAAATGAACAGCTTTAATATTATCTTTAAAACACTTGCAGTTCTCCTTGGCAGCTAAAATTTTAACAGTGCATTTCTTTCGGTGTACTCTTCCTGTGTGAAACATTTCAGTGTAGGTTTCGACATGTGGGATTGGACCATTCTCTTGTGAGATAGAATAGAAAAGGAAATTGGATGTCTTCTTTCGAAGAAATCTTCCCACCGTTCACCTTAAGCGATTTGGGGAAATCACGGGAACCACAAATCTGAATGAGCGGTCACAGATTTGAACAATTGTCCTCTCGAGTAGGAGTACAGAGTCATGGCCACACCAGCTCCCTCGGCAGCATTCTTTTGAAGTGGTTTAGGGAAACTGCGAAAATCTGGTTGAAGATGACAATATAGGTGGCGAATCCTGCTCCTCCAGAATACAAGTCCAGTACGTTAACCAATAACTCATATTTCCATTAGCTCAATATGACAAGAATTAGAGATCCACAGAAGAACAGGAAACCTAAATCGCGATTTATTGTGTCTTATCTGGCAATAAACAACGTACTTCGCGCAACTGAAAGTAATCGTCAGGCCTCGAGGTGCACTACGCGGCCAAAAGTTTCTGGATACCAAACTCAACTTACTCTATGTGACGCCCGTGGCTTCTACCGAATATGAGTCATTGACTTGCGTCGAGATCGATCACCCCACAAATTTTATACTAAGAACGTTAGTTCTTCGTCGGCGAGTATGAAGGCGGATGCAAGCGCACCACTCTTCAACAATGTGTCTGACAGTCTGTGTTTTAGAGCCAAAGGTGCACTCCACAGCGGTAGTCTTGGCCCGTCTGTGTCGTGGGTCACCGCATCTCTCAAGGTTGATCTGGATTCTCCACGTCCACCGCAGCAGATCGAGTTGTTACGGTTCATTGTTGGCTAGGAGAAAGCTGTGGAGCTGTGGTGGAGTGTTGTTATATCATTCTTGCGCCCAAGCTTCTTGGAATTTGAAGTTATAGTCCACCAGATTGATAGATGTTCGGAGTAGGAGATACCGGGAACAGAGTCTGTTGATTCGGATAGCAGGTATGTCTCATGCTGTGGCTGCTGATGGTTGTTGCAGATTTTCACATATTCTCTATAAACATTATTCTTTTTTCTCAGGTTAGGTGGTGGAATACGACTCAGGGAAGGTAGCCAAAATACTAGAGTGCACTTGACTGTACTAGTAACAATCCGCATTGTTTGATTTAGTTGCGTATCTAACTTTGTGTCGTTGCTGTTTATCCAGACAGGGTTGCAAATTCTGCCGCTGAGCAGAGAAGGCCAAAGGCAGGTGATATAAGGGCGAAGCTGCAGAAGAATAATATTGATAGACGTCGATTTAGTTTCAGTCTTTGTTAGATGTGGTTTAAATGAAAGTGCTTTGTCAAGTGTAGCTCCAAGGTACAGTATACATTTATTACGACCCAGGCGATTACCATGGAAAAATAAGTCTAGCTCTCGGTTGACTAGGATATTACCCAGATGTAAGAGTTTTTTAAGGATTCGGTTGAAGTCTCCATTTACGAAATTATTGTCCCATTGTAATTAATTTGATTGTTAATGTATCTATTGTGACCTAGATCCGGTTGTGTTTTGTTGCTACCTCCCAGTCACCAGCGTAAAGAAACTTCCTTGACTGAGTTGCTGGAACATCTGCAGTACACAAGCTAAATACACTCCTGGAAATTGAAATAAGAACACCGTGAATTCATTGTCCCAGGAAGGGGAAACATTATTGACACATTCCTGGGGTCAGATACATCACATGATCACACTTACAGAAACACAGGCACATAGACACAGGCAACAGAGCATGCACAATGTCGGCATTAGTACAGTGTATATCCACCTTTCGCAGCAATGCAGGCTGCTATTCTCCCATGGAGACGATCGTACAGATGCTGGATGTAGTCCTGTGGAACGGCTTGCCATGCCATTTCCACCTGGCGCCTCAGTTGGACCAGCGTTCGTGCTGGACGTGCAGACCGCGTGAGACGACGCTTCATCCAGTCCCAAACATGCTCAATGGGGGACAGATCCGGAGATCTTGCTGGCCAGGGTAGTTGACTTACACCTTCTAGAGCACGTTGGGTGGCACGGGATACATGCGGACGTGCATTGTCCTGTTGGAACAGCAAGTTCCCTTGCCGGTCTAGGAATGGTAGAACGATGGGTTCGATGACGGTTTGGATGTACCGTGCACTATTCAGTGTCCCCTCGACGATCACCAGTGGTGTACGGCCAGTGTAGGAGATCGCTCCCCACACCATGATGCCGGGTGTTGGCCCTGTGTGCCTCGGTCGTATGCAGTCCTGATTGTGGCGCTCACCTGCACGGCGCCAAACACGCATACGACCATCATTGGCACCAAGGCAGAAGCGACTCTCATCGCTGAAGACGACACGTCTCCATTCGTCCCTCCATTCACGCCTGTCGCGACACCACTGGAGGCGGGCTGCACGATGTTGGGGCGTGAGCAGAAGACGGCCTAACGGTGTGCGGGACCGTAGCCCAGCTTCATGGAGACGGTTGCGAATGGTCCTCGCCGATACCCCAGGAGCAACAGTGTCCCTAATTTGCTGGGAAGTGGCGGTGCGGTCCCCTACGGCACTGCGTAGGATCCTACGGTCTTGGCGTGCATCCGTGCGTCGCTGCGGTCCGGTCCCAGGTCGACGGGCACGTGCACCTTCCGCCGACCACTGGCGACAACATCGATGTACTGCGGAGACCTCACGCCCCACGTGTTGAGCAATTCGGCGGTACGTCCACCCGGCCTCCCGCATGCCCACTATACGCCCTCGCTCAAAGTCCGTCAACTGCACATACGGTTCACGTCCACGCTGTCGCGGCATGCTACCAGTGTTAAAGACTGCGATGGAGCTCCGTATGCCACGGCAAACTGGCTGACACTGACGGCGGCGGTGCACAAATGCTGCGCAGCTAGCGCCATTCGACGGCCAACACCGCGGTTCCTGGTGTGTCCGCTGTGCCGTGCGTGTGATCATTTCTTGTACAGCCCTCTCGCAGTGTCCGGAGCAAGTATGGTGGGTCTGACACACCGGTGTCAATGTGTTCTTTTTTCCATTTCCAGGAGTGTAGTAGCAGCGCTAGGACTGAGACTTGAGGTAATCCGTTGTTGAGTGTCTTCTGGTCACTAGTGATATTGCCCATAATGATCGAGAATGGCCTGTTAGTCAACATACTGTTAAGAAGCTATGTTATTCTACTGTAGGGTATTACGCAGAGACGCTGATAGGTAACACGCCTTCTCCATACGCTATCATAAACTGTAGACAGATCAATAAATCAGCAGAAGTGGTTAGTCGTTTACGGAAGCCACGTTCTATATAAGTTGTCAATGAAAGTACTTGATCCCCACACCCACGGTTTGGTCGACATCCGGCCTGTACGACAGGAATGTTCCTAAGATTCTCAATACGTTTTCTGTTATGCAGCAGCCGCTCTAGTGTTACGGATATGCTTCGGAATCTCAAATGTGAATCACTGGAAAGAAGGCGACATTCTTTTCGAGGAACACAACTGAGATAATTTAGAGAACCGGCTTTTGAAGTTGACTGCAGAACAATACTACTGCCGCCAACATACATTTAGCATAAGAACCACGAAAATATGATACGAGAAATTACGACTCATATAGAGACATATAGATAGTCGTTTTTCACTCGCTCTGGCTGCGAGTGGAACAGGAAAGGAATCGACTAGTAGTGGTACAGGGCATCATCCGCCATGCACCGTATGGTGGCTTGCAGAGTATGTATGTAGATGTAGATACTGTATTGCACATGCATGTGGCGATTCCATAGGCTGGATGGCAAATTGCACCGAAGAGGTGGTATCTTGGTATTTTGCTCCTTGTTTTGAGTTGGTCTTCATCATTTGCATGTGTGTTTGGATAGCGACCACATCAACTTTATTTTGCAGGCAGAGTTTTAATAAATATTGGCATTTAGATTTGCTAATGCTCTATGTGGTAATCTGTAAAATCTTACAACCGTGTTCAAAATGTCTGCGATAAAGAATGAAAAGTATTTACGTAAAAGTAAAAAAAGACGCAACAAACAGTTGTGTCCTGCAACTGGCAAGCCACACTTTTTTACTGTTGAGCATATGTACGCTAGAAGGAATGCAACTTTTTTTTAACACGCTAATGTGTAAATTTGGATAAATAGTACATTGTATAATTATCATTATTATTGCAATAAAGAATTATAAAAAAAACAGTACAATGCGTATATACTAAGGTGACAAAAGTCATGGGATAGCGATATACACATACACAGATGGCGGTAGTTTGGCACACACAAGGTGTAAAAGGGCAGTGCACTGGCGCAACTATCATTTGTACTCAGGTGATTCATGTGAAAAAGTTTCCGACGTGATTATGTCCACACGGGAATTAACAGACTTTGTACTTGGAATGGTAGTTCGAGCCAGACGCATGGACATTCCATTTCGGAAATCGTTAGGTCATTCAATATACCACGATCCTCAGTCTCCAGAATGCGCCGAGACTACCGAATTTCAGGGGTTACCTCTCGCCACGGACAATGGCCGACGGCCTTCACTTAACGACCGAGAGCAGCGGCGTTTGCGTAGAGTCGTCAGTGCTAAAAATCAAGCAACACTGCATGACATAAGCGCAGAAATCAATGTGTGACGTACGACGAACGTATCCGTTAGAACAACGCAGCGTAATTTGGCGTTAATGGGTTATGACAGCGGTCAACCGACCCGAGTGCCTTTGTTAACAGTACGGCATCGACTGCAGCGCCTTCTTGGGATCGTGACCATATCGGTTGGACCCCAGACGACTGGAAAACCTTGACCTTGTCAGATGAGTTACGATTCCAGCTGGTAACAGCCGACACTAGGATTAGCGTGTGGTGCAAATCCCATGAAGCCATGGACCCAAGTTGTCAACAAGGCACTGTGCGAGCTGGTGGAGGATACATACTGCTGTGGGCTATGTTTAAATAGAATGGACTGGGCCCTCTGGTCCAACTGAACCGATCATTGACTGGAAATGGCTATGTTCGGCTATTTGGAGACCATTTGAAACCATTCATGGACTTAACGTTCACAAACGTGGCACCGGGCTACAATTTATTACGCTGATGCAAAACACACGCTCTGGCATCCTTGGGGTCGCAATTCACAGTCTACAGACGTGCAAACTACTCGTGGATCACCGTAATAATGCAGTGCACAGACGAACAGACACGCAAACAACTCGTAAATTGTCAAACTTATAAATGAATAATGCTCCGCAAACGCGCATGCTAATTGTAAAATGTCAAAATAATGCATTGAACAGCCTACAGAACTGCAAACTACACTTAAATCACCAAAATAATTCCGTTCACTGATGTGCAGACACACTCACTAATTATGAACTGCATACAACTTATTAAGGGATGGATAGTGACGTCAGAGGTCGCGCTATAGAAATCTGTTCCAATGCTTCGCAGTATAGCACAGGCTGCATTGTTCCTAGGGATCCTAACAGGACATGCGAGCTGTGTCCAGCCATGCAAGCATGCTCACCTGCTCAGCGTGGCTGATGCGTCGTTGCAAAATGCTCATGTGGCGACTCTCCATCTAAAAGGTTCTCAATGTTATGTGGACATCACATGGCTATGTAAAATAAGAGACATGTTGACCTCTTAGAAATTGTATAGTGTCCCAGAAATAGTTAACAGTCGCTTTTGTAGCAGTTTTTGTGATCTCTAGGCTTGTCTGCATGGAAATTCTTGTCCTAACATGACCTATTTACGAAAATAGCGCAGAATAATGGCGAATGCATTCATCCTGATGACCATCACGTGGCACCCCATCAATCATGTGTTACCCTTCCTGAAATCGTTAAGTCCTGCTTTCAAGAAACATCTCCGAAATGCAAACGTTCTCACCGCTATGTAGCGGCTCCTACTTCGCGGCACAGGGGATGTCTTGTGAATGAATGGAGCATTATG
This sequence comes from Schistocerca nitens, assembly GCF_023898315.1. Taxonomy (NCBI): domain Eukaryota; kingdom Metazoa; phylum Arthropoda; class Insecta; order Orthoptera; family Acrididae; genus Schistocerca; species Schistocerca nitens. The sequence goes on from NC_064616.1 coordinate 42,481,351, forward strand.
ACTGGCTCTTATTGAATTTACCTGCCAAATTTCTGATGCCGCCAGTTTGGAAGCACCATCCACCTTTTTTTTCTCTCTGTAGACGAGACATTCCGTGGCAAAAAACTATTTTGAACAGATCACCGTATTGCACCGACAATTAAATCCTCCAATGTGGCCTACAGATCCTCAAATAGGGAAAGACTCTTTCTCAATTACACTGCTCTGTCGCTGAGGACAGGAGCTTGAACATTAGGGTGTGAAACCGATCTCCAACGCAGCAATATATCACCGTGCACTGTGTCGATGTAGTAATCATACAATTCGTTTCCTGTGTCATACAAAATCGCCCATTTTACATTATCTGTTTAACTATCGGCCGCCAGACGCTCGTACATATACCACAAAGACAGACAGCATAAGCACGTGCACACTAGGTATACTCCTTGTTGCACTTTATATTTTCCACAAGGTCGGGTGGTCATCAAATCCCAAAGCATGATCAGAAAGCCCTCAGCGGACTGAAGTCACTCACACAACTGTTCTACAAATTCGGGGTCAGCTCTGATCGGCAGAAAAGCTTTACAGCTTCTGGCCCCAACCTGCTTGCTTGCTTGCTTTTCTACATCCACCTCCAGACTCTGGGATTACAAGAACATATGTAGTTTCGCATGGTTTGTCAGAATATCATACCATTTTCACGATACTTCTCGATATCAATTACATAGCAATATCGCTTGTATAGCGGTATTGCTCGTGCAACATAATTCCGAAGATATAGACTGGAAATCGTTTCTCTAGAAACCCAAACTTTAACGAGGTGGAGCATGCAGTAAACCTTTGAGTAACTAGAAACTTATCCCATCCGTCAAGACTTTTACATGAAAAACTCTAAAAAAAAAGAGGAAACTGATATTTCCACTCCGAATACCAATGTCGGAGGTGTAACAGATTCCAAATCGTCCTTATAATTTACAATGTCAACTAAGGTGTTTCTCATGTCTAGAGAACCAGCAAACGTGTCTTCCACCTGTTTTCCACCTGCTAGATACACTCAACTGCACAACTTACATGGGAGGGAATAATGGTCCACTGCAAACACACGTCCATATTGAATCTCCTCAAATTTCCACATGATCACGAAAGCTGCCCAACACACACTAAATATTAGTTCGCTACTCAGCCGTCTAGAGGACGACACAGTTAATTCAACTACATTCCTGCATCCTAATATGCCTTTCTATTCAGACGGCTCCTGCTGTTAATGGGAAACATGAATCATTCCTACCACAGGCCACCGGCACTGCACACCAAACACGCATAGGCAGAATCGTCATTCTAGGAATTCGGCCACATATATATTTGTTTGCTATACTTACAATTAAGTGTTACGATTGCTGTCTCAGTTGAACAACATTTGACAATGAGCGAAATATTGGAAATACACCCTGCTGATGGCCGTGGTTCTGGAAATACACTACTGGCCATTAAAATTGCTACACCACGAAGATGACGTGCTACAAACGCGAAATTTAACCGACGGGAAGAAGATGCTGTGATATGAAATTGATTAGCTTTTCAGAGCATTCACACAAGATTGGCGCCGGTGGCGACACCTACAACGTGCTGACATGAGGAAAGTTTCCAACCGATTTCTCATACACAAACGGCAGTTGACCAGCGTTGCCTGGTGAAACGTTGTTGGGATGCCTCGAGTAAGGAGGAGAAATGCGTACCATCACACTTCCGCCTTTGATAAAGGTCGGATTGTGCCTATCGAGATTGCGGTTTATCGTATCGCGACATCGCTGCTCGCGTTGGTCGAGATCCAATGACTGTTAGCAGAATATGGAATTGGTGGGTTCAGAAGGGTAATATGAAACGCTGTGCTGGATCCCAACGGCCTCGTATCACTAGCAATCGAGATGACAGACATCTTATCTGCATGACTATAACGGATCGTGCAGCCACGTCTCAATCCCTGAGTCAACAGGTGGGGAAGTTTGCAAGGCAACAACCATCTGCACGAACAGTTTGACGATGTTTGCAGCAGCATGGACTATCAGATAGGAGACCATGGCTGTGGTTCCCCTTGACGCTGCATCACAGACAGGAGCACCTGCGATGGTATACTCAACGATGAACCTGGGTGCACGAATGGCAAAACGTAATTTTTTCGGATGAATCCAGGTTACATTTCAGATGTGTTACGACCCGTGGCTCTACTCTTCATTCGATCCTTGTGAAACCTTACATTTCAGCAGGGTAATAGACGACCACATGTTGCAGGTCCTGTACGGGCCTTTCTGGATACAGAAAATGTTCGACTGCTGCTCTGGTCAGCAAATTCTCCAGATCTCTCACCAATTGAAAACGTCTGGTCAATGGTGGCCCAGGAACTGGCTCGTCACAATGCGCCAGTCACTACTCTTGATGAACTGTGGTATCGTGTTGAAGCTGCATGGACAGCTGTACCTGTACACGCCATCCAAGCTCTGTTTGACTAAATGCCCAGGCGTATCAAGGCCGTTATTACGACCAGAGGTGGTTGTTATGGGTACTGATTTCTCAGGATCTATACACCCAAATAGCGTGAAAATGTAATCACATGTCAGTTCTAGTATAATATATTTGTCCAATGAATACCCGTTTATCATCTGCATTTTTATTGGTGTAGCAATTTTAATGGCCAGTAGTGTAGCAATATCTGTATCATTCTTATGACTTGACATACTCTCCCCTTTGCTACAACAGTATTCCATGTCAAATCCACACCTTCCTTACAAAAGGACATAGTCATTTCCTTTGCACATGTCGGAACACAAACACATACATAATAAGCCTGATGCTCAAGGAGCACCTATCACACATCCCCTACTGCTAAGTATAATACTTCGTCAATAACTGATTGCTGGCGATACGAAATAATACAGTTGAACGCTGCCTCGATGGCAAAAAAGTAAGGGCTTCCCTGGTTCCCTTCGCTTTCATGTTGACGTTTTCTCAGATTCCTCTTTCAGTCATATACTTGTCCACTGTACAAGAATTGTTCTGTGCCAACCAGAACACATACAATTACTTGCTCAATTTACCCACATTTCAGCGTTTTTTCCATCATTGTTCGCAATTCTATCGATTTTTTACATCTGTATGTCTATTGAGGTAAAAGTGATACACACGAGTTGACTACTGTATTTGACGCTATTGTGGAAAACAGAGAACCATATGGCTCTAAACTTAGATGCATCTGCGTTAAAGAATAACAGAGAGTGGATAGGGGGATCGATTGAGATGGAACTGTAATGAGGTACGATTTAATGGCAGACTGATGATCCATTCTAGAGAGGGAGGGAGATGTTAGTAACGGAGAATACCTCCGCTGTTCTGTCTGCGTGCATTAGTCATGTGACATAGCCTGCGTTCGACTCGTATACAACTATGTGTTCTGTATTTGACTTAGAGCAATGTCTACTTGCGATCGTTAACAGCAAACCTCTCCATCAACCGAGGACTTCCATCTCATGTGTGATGAAACGTGACCATCCCGTTTCGACACATTCCTCTAAACGAACGAAGATTTATGCGATGTACACTATTCCCTTGTCGCATCTTGGGTACGAAATCGAGATTTCAGTTTCATAACTAAGATGATTCTAAGTTAGCGATAGGTGTTTGTGAGACACTGCAATCCCCATATATACATCTGCTTGACAGATGTCCTATTTACAGAGTTAGTGGAGACATGATGCGTAATTTCACATGTTGTATGCTGATGCTATGCATATATCTGTTTCCTTGTAAGAGGTATTCTCCGTTACTAACAATCATTTTATATAGAACTGATGCGAGCATAGTATAATTTCTTAACCATGATCGGATGTGAACAGTGGATGCTATACATCTCTTGAGAGCTACATTGTGCACGTATCACACCGAGCCACTGTTATAAAGAAGTAGTTTTTTCGTTTTACAGTTTGTTACCATAGTTTATCTTGGAGAAACCTGCAAGAAGGATGTATTTCAGGCGCTGGAGATGTATTTATTATACTGGAACATTTACAGCGCTGCATTCCAGATGACTGATAGTTCACAAACTGAAGTGATCTAACATTATAGCTTGTTTTAAGTGCAGAACTGTGTAGTCTTAGGAGTGCGAGTGTTTATTTTCTCTCTTACCAATACCCTCCTGGTACTGATCCTAGACACTAGAACAATCCTTTAAAAATGATAACGTAGTAGATTTTACGCAAAATGCTTTGAACTCCATCTATCTCGAGCTCCATCATGCATAAAAATCACCCATTTCTAATTCTTCTTAAGCGTCTGATATTTCATCACAACACATTAAAATCTGTTACTATACACCCATAAGGGGTGCTAACCTCCTCGACATGGGCACGTCTGGAGAAACTTTGTGCACTTGGGAGGGCGAGGACTCGGCAAGCTCCATTCATTCATGAGACGCAGAATGTAGTGGTCTACTTCTGGTCAGCTGTAGATGAAATCGGTAACGGTGCTGCAGAGCGATATGGTCAAAGACAATGTGAGGGGTTCTTTCAGTCTCTAATGTCATCCGAAGACTGCGAGAATGCTCTGTGACTCCCATCCGCATAGAGACAGATCGTAAATTAAGCACTGTCCTTGAGGTGTTAGGAATATGTAGAGCGCTGTCTGGTGGTATACTCTGATGATTTATGTGTTCGAGAATTAACAATTAATGGACATACTGCACAGTCATCTATCTATATTCGCAATGATAGTCGCAAAGTAGAGAAGGGGCGGTTTAGCAATGATACTGACATTGGGAAACATGCTGTCGCATCATTGGTTGGTGTTGAAATTTCTGTAAAATTGCTAAAATTGTTTTCACTATCAACTTTGATACTTATTATTACATCACATCGACGGTGTCTGTTCCATCACATCCATCCACTGGCAACCTGTTGGTTACCACATAATGATTTACTGAAATCGCTTGTTTGAGTTGGAGAAAGAGTTTTGGAGGAGGGGCGACACCTTCTGTGGATGGCTATCACCAAAACAGTGATCGCGTACACGACTGCAATATGAGGAACCAGTCGAAACGGAACACAAAGCCATCAGCTATTCCGTCACCATGACAGATAAGTTTAAATGTAAAGGTCGTCAATCACCTTTGGACTGCAGTTTGTAAACTATCCACAACGCCACCAAACTCTTCCAGTTTCCTTATGTTGTAACTGTCCTTTATTTAAAATCATCCAATGGGTACGGTGTGTTATGGTATCAGCAGTAACAACATGATTTAGACTGTGCGACATCTAGATTTCTGCGAGAGGCAATGGATCAGAACGTGTTAATGTCAGTTTAGAACCTGACACAGACCTTGAAGTCGTGGTGGAAAAGGATAATGTATGGCAGTGTACATAGTAGTGTGTTACAGAAAAAAAAAAAAAAAAACCAGTTTCAAACAACGACACAGGGTCATAGGGAGCGTCTCTTGTGACTTTTGTATAGTCTGTGGGATACGGTAATTCTCCAACGGTACAGGTGATGAAGCTTTAAACTGGTCTGTGCAGTTGATCAATACCTATATATCTAATAGGATCATCACATGTGCTCGATGCCAGCACACATGCGGTATTTGTTTTCGATGTAAATCTTATCGAGTTCTCTATCAGATGAAGTTAGTGGAGCTTTTGTAGTTCTAATTTTTCTCTGTTGGATGGTACAGAATAACGACGATAGCATGCTGGGGTGATTGACATGAATGGGCCTCATGGACACAGATCTGTAGTACTTGTATGTAGTTTGGGGACGCACCACAGTGCAGTAGCAAAATCCTCATTCCCGTTTCCAGTCGCAGTAACTCAGCTTAACCTGTTTGTACATGGGTTGCAGAAGGTGGTAGATATAGTTTTCTTTGACATCTACACAGTTCCGACTTTCATTGGAATGCTCACATGCGCAAAGCTGCAGTTATGGTAGTGCAGAGTCTGAGAGGCAGTTGCAAGATGCATAGGGACTACCTAAAAACCACATTGGAATTTTAATGTAGCAGATAGGTAACAGAAAGGTGACTCATTCTGAGATACGAGAGTGCCAGAAATATTATTCACTAGTGGCTGTAATCATTAAAGGACTTCTCCATATGATCCAACACAGGTATGTGGTTGAATAGAATGACTTGATTCCATATCCCAAACAGCATTTCTACCGAAAGCGTAGCACTAGATATCTGAAAATCTAGTATATATTTCTTATGACCTCAATCACCACACCATCTACTACTGTTTGTGATCCTTCTCAAACAGCCATCGTCTATAACCCAGTCGATATATCGCCAAACCTCTGACATGGCAACGAGACAGAATGCGTTATAAACACTGGAGAAATATTTAGCGGCGGCGGCGTGAGGGTGTTGCAAGTACCAGTTTCATACCATCTTAGGAAAATCACTTCCAACATTCGGCAATTTTAATATGAGGTTGCACCGTCAGCGACGTGTAACCGCACTGTTGGTCTGATACTGTACACTCTAGTGATCACCATCTACATTCAATGTCATGGTATTTGTCTGGAAAAAACCACTTCATTCAGAGGTAATGCTATACATAGATTTATAAAGCCAGTGTAGCTTTTAATATGGGTACTACTATGCATCTGTAGTACCAAAACAGCTTGTGATGGTAATATGGTTGTGTTTTTTAACATCTGGCGGTTTGTAACACGATTATGCCTCTCTTTCTAAGACACAGTGGTATCACTCACAAGAAAACTTATGAGACATCTCCACCCATCGTTGATTTTCGGTCAATATTATTTCGTGTCCCGAGCAATCGGTTATTGACGAAATATTATACTCAGCAGTAGGAGATGTGTGATGTGGTGTCACCGTCAGACACCACACTTGCTAGGTGGTAGCCTTTAAATCGGCCGCGGTCCATTAGTATACGTCGGACCCGCGTTTCGCCAATGTCAGTGATTGCAGACCGAGCGCCGCCATACGGCAGGTCTAGAGAGACTTCCTAGCACTCGCCCCAGCTGTACAGCAGACTTTGCTAGCGATGATATACTGACAAATACGCTCTCATTTGCCGAGACGAGAGTTAGCATAGCCTTCAGCTACGTCATTTGCTACGACCTAGCAAGGCGCCATTACCAGTTTATATTGAGATTGTAATTAATGTATCATCAAGAGCGATGTTCTCCAATTATGGATTAAAGTTAAGTATTCAATCAACTACGTTCTTTTCTTCATAGGATAATTACTTTACCTTGTTCCAGACCTCACGCCAGTCTGCGTGAGTTTAAACACGTGCATTTCGGCCTCCTCTAGCAACACGGTGTTGGCTCTTCTGCCAACACATCATGTGATAGGTTTGCCTTGAGCATCAGGCTTATAAAGTATGTGTATGTGTTCCGACATGTGCAAAGGAAATGACTGTGTCCATTGGTAAGGGAGGTATGGATTTGACATGGAATACTGTGATAGCAAAGGTGAGAGTATGTCAAGTCATAAGAATGGTACAGATATTTCTATTTCCAGAGGCACAGCCATCAGCAGTGTGTATTTCCGATACTTTGCACATTGTCGAATGTCGTTCAACTGAGACCATAACCATAACGCTTAATTGTAAGTATAGCGATCAAATCCCCCCATGAACCATGGACCTTGCCGTTGGTGGGGAGGCTTGCGTGCCTCAGCGATACAGATAGCCGTACCGTAGGTGCAACCACAACGGAGCGGCATCTGTTGAGAGTCCAGACAAACGCGTGGTTCCTGAAGAGGGGCAGCAGCCTTTTCAGTAGTTGCAGGGGCAACAGTCTGGATGATTGACTGATCCGGCCTTGTAACACTAACCAAAACAGCCTTGCTGTGCTGGTACTGCGAACGGTTGAAAGAAAGGGGAAACTACAGCCGTTATTTTTCCCGAGGGCATGCAGCTTTACTGTATGGTTAATGATGATGGCGTCCTCTTGGGTAAAATATTCCGGAGGTAAAATAGTCCCCCATTCGGATCTCCGGGCGGGGACTACTCAAGAGGACGTCGTTATCAGGAGAAAGAAAACTGGCGTTCTACGGATCGGAGCGTGGAATGTCAGATCCCTTAATCAGGCAGGTAGGTTAGAAAATTTAAAAAGGGAAATGGATAGGTTAAAGTTAGATATAGTGGGAATTAGTGAAGTTCGGTGGCAGGAGGAACAAGACTTTTGGTCAGGCGAATACAGGGTTATAAATACAAAGTCAAATAGGGGTAATGCAGGAGCAGGTTTAATAATGAATAAAAAAATAAGAATGCGGGTAAGCTACGAAATAAAAGAAATTATTCAGATAGTGAAGGGAGTCGAAAATTTAATAGTCATGGGTGACTGGAATTCGGTAGTAGGAAAAGGGAGAGAAGGAAACGTAGTAGGTGAATATGGATTGGGGCACGTGAATATGGATTGGGGCTAAGAAATGAAAGGTGAAGCCGCCTGGTAGAATTTGACACAGAGCACAACTTAATCATAGCTAACACTTGGTTCAAGAATCATAAAAGGAGGTTGTATACATGGAAGGAGCCTGGAGATACTGATAGATTTCAGATAGATTATGTAATGGTAACACAGAGATTTAGGAACCAGGTTTTAAATTGTAAGACATTTCCAGGGGCAGATGTGGACTCTAACCACAATCTATTGGTTATGAACTGTGGATTAAAACTGAAGAAACTGCAAAAAGTTGGGAATTTAAGGAGATGGGACCTGGATAAACTGACTAAACCAGAGGTTGTACAGAGTTTCAGGGGGAGAGTAAGGGATCAAATGGTAAGAATGGGGGAAAGCAATACAGTAGAGGAAGAATGGGTAGCTTTGAGGGATGAAGTAGGGAAGGCAGCAGAGGATCAAGTAGGTAAAAATACGAGGGCTAGTAGAAATCCTTGGGTAACAGAAGAAATATTGAATTTAATTGATGAAAGGAGAAAATATAAAAATGCAGTAAATGAAGCAAGCAAAAAGGAATACAAACGTATCAAAAATGAGATCGACAGGAAGTGCAAAATGGCTAAGCAGGGATGGCTAGAGGGTAAATGTAAGGATGTAGAGGCTTATCTCACTAGGGGTAAGATTGATACTGCCTACAGGAAAATTAAAGAGACTTTTGGAGAAAAAAGAACGACTTGAATGAATATTAAGAGCTCAGATGGAAACCCAGTTCTAAGCAAAGAAGGGAAAACAGAAAGGTGGTAGGATTATATGGAGGGTCTGTCCTAGGGAGACATACTTGAGGGCGATATTATGGAACTGGAAGAGA